>NC_135809.1:67973853-68169916 GCF_964213995.1 Mustelus asterias
CGTCCCCGCGCTCTGTCCCCCGTCCCCGCGCTCTGTCCCCCGTCCCCGCGCCCTGTCCCCCGTCCCGCGCCCTGTCCCCCGTCCCCGCGCACTGTCCCCCGTCCCCGCGCCCCTGTCCCCCGTCCCCGCGCTCTGTCCCCCGTCCCCGCGCTCTGTACCCCGTATCCGCGCTCTGTCCCCCGTCCCCGCGCTCTGTCCCCCGTCCCCGCGCTCTGTCCCCCGTCCCCGCGCTCTGTCCCCCGTCCCCGCGCTCTGTCGCCCGTCCCCGCGCCCTCTCCCCCGTCCCCACGCTCTGTCCCCCGTCCCCGCGCTCTGTCCCCCGTCCCCGCGCTCTGTCCCCCGTCCCCGCGCTCTCTCCCCCGTCCGCGCGCTCTCTCCCCCGTCCCCGCGCTCTCTCCCCCGTCCCCGCGCTCTGTCCTCCGTCCCCGCGCTCTGTCCCCCGTCCCGCGCTCTGTCCCCCGTCCCCACGCTCTGTCCCCGTCCCCGCGCTCTGTCCCCCGTCCCCACGCTCTCTCCCCGTCCCCGCGCTCTGTCCCCCCGTCCCCGCGCTCTGTCCCCCGTCCCCGCGCTCTCTCCCCCGTCCCCGCGCTCTCTCCCCCGTCCCCGCGCTCTCTCCCCCGTCCCCACGCTCTGTCCCCCGTCCCCGCACTCTGTCCCCCGTCCCGCGCTCTCTCCCCGTCCCCACGCTCTGTCCCCCGTCCCCGCGCTCTGTCCCCCGTCCCCACGCTCTCTCCCCGTCCCCACGCTCCTGTCCCCCGTCCCCTCGCTCTCTCCCCCGTCCCCGCGCTCTCTCCCTCGTCCCCGCGCTCTGTCCCCCGTCCCCCACGCTCTCTCCCCCGTCCCCGCGCTCTGTCCCCCGTCCCCGCGCTCTGTCCCCCGTCCCCGCGCTCTGTCCCCCGTCCCGCGCTCTTTCCCCCGTCCCCACGCTCTGTCCCCCGTCCCCGCGCTCTCTCCCCCGTCCCCGCGCTCTCTCCCCCGTCCCCGCGCTCTCTCCCCCGTCCCCGCGCTCTGTCCCCGTCCCCGCGCTCTGTCCCCCGTCCCCGCGCTCTCTCCCCCGTCCCCGCGCTCTCTCCCCGTCCCCGCGCTCTCTCCCCCGTCCCCGCGCTCTGTCCCCCGTCCCCGCGCTCTCTACCCGTCCTCGCGCTCTGTCCCCCGTCCCCGCGCACTCTCCCCCGTCCCCGCGACCTCTCCCCCGTCCCCGCGCTCTGTCCCCCGTCCCCGCGCTCTGTCCCCCGTCCCCGCGCTCTGTCCCCCGTCCCCGCGCTCTGTCCCCCGTCCCCGCGCTCTGTCCCCCGTCCCCGCGCTCTGTCCCCCGTCCCCACGCTCTCTCCCCCGTCCCCACGCTCTGTCCCCCGACCCCGCGCTCTCTCCCCCGTCCCCGCGCTCTCTCCCCCGTCCCCGCGCTCTGTCCCCCGTCCCCACGCTCTGTCCCCCGTCCCCGCGCTCTGTCCCCGTCCCCGCGCTCAGTCCACCGTCCCCGCGCTCTGTCCCCCGTCCCCGCGCTCTGTCCCCCGTCCCCGCGCTCTGTCCCCCATCCCCGCGCTCTGTCCCCCGTCCCCGCGCTCTGTCCCCGTCCCCACGCTCTGTCCCCCGTTCCCGCGCTCTCTCCCCCGTCCCCGCGCCCTCTCCCCCGTCCCCGCGCTCTGTCCCTCGTCCCCGCGCTCTGTCCCCCGTCCCCGCGCTCTGTCCCCCGTCCCCGCGCTCTCTCCCCCGTCCCCGCGCTCTCTCCCCGTCCCCGCGCTCTCTCCCCGTCCCCGCGCTCTGTCCCCCGTCCCCGCGCTCTGTCCCCCGTCCCCGCGCTCTGTCCCCCGTCCCCGCGCTCTGTCCCCCGTCCCCGCGCTCTGTCCCCCGTCCCCGCGCTCTGTCCCCCGTCCCCGCGCTCTGTCCCCCGTCCCCGCGCTCTGTCCCCCGTCCCCGCGCTCTGTCCCCCGTCCCCGCGCTCTGTCCCCCGTCCCCGCGCTCTGTCCCCCGTCCCCGCGCTCTCTCCCCCGTCCCCGCGCTCTGTCCCCCGTCCCCGCGCTCTGTCCCCCGTCCCCGCGCTCTGTCCCCCGTCCCCGCGCTCTGTCCCCCGTCCCCGCGCTCTGTCCCCCGTCCCCGCGCTCTGTCCCCCGTCCCCGCGCTCTGTCCCCCGTCCACGCGCTCTGCCCCCCGTCCCCGCGCTCTGTCCCCCGTCCCCGCGCTCTGTCCCCCGTCCCCGCGCTCTGTCCCCCGTCCCCGCGCCCTGTCCCCCGTCCCCGCGCTCTGTACCCCGTATCCGCGCTCTGTCCCCCGTCCCCGCGCTCTGTCCCCGTCCCCGCGCTCTGTCCCCCGTCCCCGCGCTCTGTCCCCCGTCCCCGCGCTCTGTCGCCCGTCCCCGCGCCCTCTCCCCCGTCCCCGCGCTCTGTCCCCCGTCCCCGCGCTCTCTCCCCCGTCCCCGCGCTCTGTCCTCCGTCCCCGCGCTCTGTCCCCCGTCCCCGCGCTCTGTCCCCCGTCCCCACGCTCTGTCCCCCGTCCCCGCGCTCTGTCCCCCGTCCCCACGCTCTCTCCCCCGTCCCCGCGCTCTCTCCCCCGTCCCCGCGCTCTGTCCCCCGTCCCCGCGCTCTCTCCCCCGTCCCCGCGCTCTGTCCCCCGTCCCCGCGCTCTCTCCCCGTCCCCACGCTCTGTCCCCCGTCCCCGCACTCTGTCCCCCGTCCCCGCGCTCTCTCCCCCGTCCCCACGCTCTGTCCCCCGTCCCCGCGCTCTGTCCCCCGTCCCCACGCTCTCTCCCCGTCCCCACGCTCCGTCCCCCGTCCCCTCGCTCTCTCCCCCGTCCCCGCGCTCTCTCCCTCGTCCCCGCGCTCTGTCCCCCGTCCCCACGCTCTCTCCCCCGTCCCCGCGCTCTGTCCCCCGTCCCCGCGCTCTGTCCCCCGTCCCCGCGCTCTGTCCCCCGTCCCCGCGCTCTTTCCCCCGTCCCCACGCTCTGTCCCCCGTCCCCGCGCTCTCTCCCCCGTCCCCGCGCTCTCTCCCCCGTCCCCGCGCTCTCTCCCCCGTCCCCGCGCTCTGTCCCCCTTCCCCGCGCTCTGTCCCCCGTCCCCGCGCTCTGTCCCCCGTCCCCGCGCTCTGTCCCCCGTCCCCGCGCTCTCTCCCCCGTCCCCGCGCTCTCTCCCCCGTCCCCGCGCTCTCTCCCCCGTCCCCGCGCTCTGTCCCCCGTCCCCGCGCTCTCTCCCCCGTCCTCGCGCTCTGTCCCCCGTCCCCGCGCACTCTCCCCCGTCCCCGCGCCCTCTCCCCCGTCCCCGCGCTCTGTCCCCCGTCCCCGCGCTCTGTCCCCCGTCCCCGCGCTCTGTCCCCCGTCCCCACGCTCTGTCCCCCGTCCCCGCGCTCTGTCCCCCGTCCCCGCGCTCTGTCCCCCGTCCCCACGCTCTCTCCCCCGTCCCCACGCTCTGTCCCCCGTCCCCGCGCTCTCTCCCCCGTCCCCGCGCTCTCTCCCCCGTCCCCACGCTCTGTCCCCCGTCCCCGCGCTCTGTCCCCCGTCCCCGCGCTCTGTCCCCCGTCCCCGCGCTCAGTCCACCGTCCCCGCGCTCTGTCCCCCGTCCCCGCGCTCTGTCCCCCGTCCCCGCGCTCTGTCCCCCATCCCCGCGCTCTGTCCCCCGTCCCCGCGCTCTGTCCCCCGTCCCCACGCTCTGTCCCCCGTTCCCGCGCTCTCTCCCCCGTCCCCGCGCCCTCTCCCCCGTCCCCGCGCTCTGTCCCTCGTCCCCGCGCTCTCTCCCCCGTCCCCACGCTCTGTCCCCCGTCCCCGCACTCTGTCCCCCGTCCCCGCGCTCTCTCCCCCGTCCCCCAACTCTCTCCCCCGTCCCCGCGCTCTCTCCCCCGTCCCCGCGCTCTCTCCCCCGTCCCCGCGCTCTGTCCCCCGTCCCCGCGCTCTCTTCCCCCGTCCCCGCGCTCTGTCCCCCGTCCCTGCGCTCTGTCCCCCGTCCCCGCGCTCTCTCCCCTGTCCCCGCGCTCTCTCCGCCGTCCCCGCGCTCTGTCACCCGTCCACTCGCTCTGTCCCCCGTCCCCGCGCTCTGTCCCCCGTCCCCGCGCTCTGTCCCCCGTCCCCGCGCTCTGTCCCCCGTCCCCGCGCTCTGTCCCCCGTCCCCGCGCTCTCTCCCTCGTCCCCGCGCTCTGTCCCCCGTCCCCACGCTCTCTCCCCCGTCCCCGCGCTCTGTCCCCCGTCCCCGCACTCTCTCCCCCGTCCCCGTGCTCTGTCCCCCGTCCCCGCACTCTCTCCCCCGTCCCCGCGCTCTCTCCCCCGTCCCCGCGCTCTGTCCCCCGTCCCCGCGCTCTCTCCCCCGTCCCCGCGCTCTCTTCCCCCATCCCCGCGCTCTGTCCCCCGTCCCCGCGCTCTGTCCCCCGTCCCCCGCACTCTCCCCCGTTCCCGCGCTCTCTCCCCCGTCCCCGCGCTCTGTCCCCCGTCCCCGCACTCTCTCCCCCGTCCCCGCGCTCTCTCCCCCGTCCCCGCGCTCTCTCCCCCGTCCCCGCGCTCTCTCCCCCGTCCCCGCGCTCTCTCCCCCGTCTCCGCGCTCTGTCCCCCGTCCCCGCGCTCTCTTCCCCCGTCCCCGCGCTCTGTCCCCCGTCCCCGCGCTCTGTTCCCCCGTCCCCGCGCTCTGTCCCCCGTCCCCGCGCTCTGTCCCCCGTCCCCGCGCTCTGTCCCCCGTCCCCGCGCTCTGTCCCCCGTCCCCGCGCTCTGTCCCCCGTCCCCGCGCTCTGTCCCCCGTCCCCGCGCTCTGTCCCCCGTCCCCGCGCTCTGTCCCCCGTCCCCGCGCTCTGTCCCCGTCCCCGCGCTCTCTCCCCCGTCCCCCAACTCTCTCCCCCGTCCCCGCGCTCTCTCCCCCGTCCCCGCGCTCTCTCCCCCGTTCCCGCGCTCTGTCCCCCGTCCCCGCGCTCTGTCCCTCGTCCCCGCGCTCTGTCCCCCGTCCCGCGCTCTGTCCCCCGTCCCCGCGCTCTGTCCCCCGTCCCCGCGCTCTGTCCCCCGTCCCCGCGCTCTGTCCCCGTCCGCGCGCTGTGTCCCCCGTCCCCGCGCTCTGTCCCCCGTCCCCGCGCTCTCTCCCCCGTCCCCGCGCACTGTCCCCCGTCCCCGCGCTCTCTCCCCCGTCCCCGCGCTCTGTCCCCCGTCCCCGCGCTCTGTCCCCAGTCCCCGCGCTCTGTCCCCCGTCCCCGCGCTCTGTCCCCCGTCCCCGCGCTCTGTCCCCCGTCCCCGCGCTCTGTCCCCCGTCCCCGTGCTCTGTCCCCCGTCCCCGCGCTCTGTCCCCCGTCCCCGCGCTCTGACCCCCGTCCCCGCGCTCTGTCCCCCGTCCCCGCGCTCTGTCCCCCGTCCCCGCGCTGTGTCCCCCGTCCACGCGCTCTGTCCCCTGTCCCCGCGCTCTGTCCCCCGTCCCCGCGCTCTGTCCCCCGTCCCCGCGCCCTGTCCCCCGTCCCCGCGCTCTGTCCCCCGTCCCCGCGCTCTGTCCCCCGTCCCCGCGCTCTGTCCCCCGTCCCCGCGCTCTGTCCCCCGTCCCCGCGCTCTGTCCCCCGTCCCCGCGCTCTGTCCCCCGTCCCCGCGCTCTGTCCCCCGTCCCCGCGCTCTGTCCCCCGTCCCGGCGCTCTCTCCCCCGTCCCCGCGCTCTGTCCCCCGTCCCCGCGCTCTGTCCCCCGTCCCCGCGCTCTGTCCCCCGTCCCCGCGCTCTGTCCCCCGTCCCCGCGCTCTGTCCCCCGTCCCCGCGCTCTGTCCCCCGTCCCCGCGCTCTGTCCCCCGTCGCCGCGCTCTGTCCCCCGTCCCCGCGCCCTGTCCCCCGTCCCCGCGCCCTGTCCCCCGTCCCCGCGCCCTGTCCCCCGTCCCCGCGCCCTGTCCCCCGTCCCCGCGCCCTGTCCCCCGTCCCCGCGCCCTGTCCCCCGTCCCCGCGCCCTGTCCCCCGTCCCCGCGCCCTGTCCCCCGTCCCCGCGCTCTGTCCCCCGTCCCGCGCCCTCTCCCCCTTCCCCGCGCTCTCTCCCCCGTCCCCGCGCTCTGTCCCCCGTCCCCGCGCTCTGTCCCCCGTCCCCGCGCCCTGTCCCCCGTCCCCGCGCCCTGTCCCCAGTCCCCGCGCTCTGTCCCCCGTCCCCGCGCTCTGTCCCCCGTCCCCGCGCTCTGTCCCCCGTCCCCGCGCTCTGTCCCCCGTCCCCGCGCTCTCTCCCCCGTCCCCGCGCTCTGTCCCCCGTCCCCACGCTCTGTCCCCCGTCCCGCGCCCTCTCCCCCGTCTCCGCGCTCTGTCCCCCGTCCCCACGCTCTGTCCCCAGTCCCCGCGCTCTGTCCCCCGTCCCCACGCTCTGTCCCCCGTCCCGCGCCCTCTCCCCCGTCTCCGCGCTCTGTCCCCCGTCCCCGCGCTCTGTCCCCAGTCCCCGCGCTCTGTCCCCCGTCCCGCGCCCTCTCCCCCGTCCCCACGCCCTCTCCCCCGTCCCCACGCTCTGTCCCCAGTCCCCGCGCTCTGTCCCCCGTCCCCGCGCTCTGTCCCCCGTCCCCGCGCTCTGTCCCCCGTCCCCGCGCTCTGTCCCCCGTCCCCGCGCTCTGTCCCCCGTCCCCGCGCTCTGTCCCCCGTCCCCGCGCTCTGTCCCCCGTCCCCGCGCTCTGTCCCCCGTCCCCGCGCTCTGTCCCCCGTCCCCGCGCTCTGTCCCCCGTCCCCGCGCTCTGTCCCCCGTCCCCGCGCTCTGTCCCCCGTCCCCGCGCTCTGTCCCCCGTCCCCGCGCTCTGTCCCCCGTCCCCGCGCTCTGTCCCCCGTCCCCGCGCCCTCTCCCCCGTCCCCGCGCTCTGTCCCCCGTCCCCGCGCCCTCTCCCCCGTCCCCGCACTCTGTCCCCCGTCCCCGCGCTCTGTCCCCCGTCCCCGCGCTCTGTCCCCCGTCCCCGCGCTCTGTCCCCCGTCCCCGCGCTCTGTCCCCCGTCCACGCGCTCTGTCCCCCGTCCCCGCGCTCTGTCCCCCGTCCCCGCGCTCTCTTCCCCCGTCCCCGCGCTCTGTCCCCCGTCCCCGCGCTCTGTCCCCCGTCCCCGCGCTCTCTCCCCCGTCCCCGCGCTCTCTCCCCCGTCCCCGCGCTCTCTCCCCCGTCCCCGCGCTCTCTCCCCCGTCCCCGCGCTCTGTCCCCGCGCTCTGTCCCCCGTCCCCACGCTCTGTCCCCCGTCCCCGCGCTCTCTTCCCCCGTCCCCGCGCTCTGTCCCCTGTCCCCGCGCTCTCTCCCCCGTCCCCGCGCTCTCTCCCCGTCCCCGCGCTCTCTCCCCCGTCCCCGCGCTCTGTTCCCCGTCCCCGCGCTCTGTTCCCCCGTCCCCGCGCTCTGTCCCCCGTCCCCGCGCTCTGTCCCCCGTCCCCGCGCTCTGTCCCCCGTCCCCGCGCTCTGTCCCCCGTCCCCGCGCTCTGTCCCCCGTCCCCGCGCTCTGTCCCCCGTCCCCGCGCTCTGTCCCCCGTCCCCTCGCTCTGTCCCCCGTCCCCGCGCTCTCTCCCCCGTCCCCGCGCCCTGTCCCCCGTCCCCGTGCCCTGTCCCCCGTCCCCGCGCCCTGTCCCCCGTCCCCGCGCCCTCTCCCCCGTCCCCGCGCCCTCTCCCCCGTCCCCGCGCCCTCTCCCCCGTCCCCGCGCCCTCTCCCCCGTCCCCGCGCCCTCTCCCCCGTCCCCGCGCCCTCTCCCCCGTCCCCGCGCCCTCTCCCCCGTCCCAGCGCCCTGTCCCCCGTCCCCGCGCCCTGTCCCCCGTCCCCGCGCCCTCTCCCCCGTCCCCGCGCTCTGTCCCCCGTCCCCGCGCTCTGTCCCCCGTCCCCGCGCTCTGTCCCCCGTCCCCGCGCCCTGTCCCCCGTCCCCGCGCCCTGTCCCCCGTCCCCGCGCCCTGTCCCCCGTCCCCGCGCCCTGTCCCCCGTCCCCGCTCTCTGTCCCCCGTCCCCGCGCTCTGTCCCCCGTCCCCGCGCTCTGTCCCCCGTCCCCGCGCCCTGTCCCCCGTCCCCGCGCCCTGTCCCCCGTCCCCGCGCCCTGTCCCCCGTCGCCGCGCCCTGTCCCCCGTCCCCGCGCCCTGTCCCCCGTCCCCGCGCCCTGTCCCCCGTCCCCGCGCCCTGTCCCCCGTCCCCACGCTCTGTCCCCCGTCCCCGCGCCCTGTCCGCCGTCCCCGCGCCCTGTCCCCCGTCCCCGCGCTCTGTCCCCCGTCCCCGCGCCCTGTCCCCCGTCCCCGCGCCCTGTCCCCCGTCCCCGCGCCCTGTCCCCCGTCCCCGCGCCCTGTCCCCCGTCCCCGCGCTCTGTCCCCCGTCCCCGCGCTCTGTCCCCCGTCCCCGCGCACTGTCCCCCGTCCCCGCGCTCTGTCCCCCGTCCCCGCGCCCTGTCCCCCGTCCCCGCGCTCTGTCCCCCGTCCCCGCGCTCTGTCCCCCGTCCCCGCGCTCTGTCCCCCGTCCCTGCGCTCCCTCCCCCGTCCCCGCGCTCTGTCCCCCGTCCCCGTGCTCTGTCCCCCGTCCCCGCTCTCTGTCCCCCGTCCCCGCGCTCTGTCCCCCGTCCCCGCGCTCTGTCCCCCGTCCCCGCGCTCTGACCCCCGTCCCCGCGCTCTGTCCCCCGTCCCCGCGCTCTGTCCCCCGTCCCCGCGCCCTGTCCCCCGTCCACGCGCTCTGTCCCCCGTCCCCGTGCTCTGTCCCCCGTCCCCGCTCTCTGTCCCCCGTCCCCGCGCTCTGTCCCCCGTCCCCGCGCTCTGTCCCCCGTCCCCGCGCTCTGACCCCCGTCCCCACGCTCTGTCCCCCGTCCCCGCGCTCTGTCCCCCGTCCCCGCGCCCTGTCCGCCGTCCCCGCGCCCTGTCCCCCGTCCCCGCGCTCTGTCCCCCGTCCCCGCGCCCTGTCCCCCGTCCCCGCGCCCTGTCCCCCGTCCCCGCGCCCTGTCCCCCGTCCCCGCTCTCTGTCCCCCGTCCCCGCGCTCTGTCCCCCGTCCCCGCGCTCTGTCCCCCGTCCCCGCGCTCTCTCCCCCGTCCCCGCGCCCTGTCCCCCGTCCCCGCGCTCTGTCCCCCGTCCCCGCGCTCTGTCCCCCGTCCCCGCGCTCTGTCCCCCGTCCCTGCGCTCCCTCCCCCGTCCCCGCGCTCTGTCCCCCGTCCCCGTGCTCTGTCCCCCGTCCCCGCTCTCTGTCCCCCGTCCCCGCGCTCTGTCCCCCGTCCCCGCGCTCTGTCCCCCGTCCCCGCGCTCTGACCCCCGTCCCCGCGCTCTGTCCCCCGTCCCCGCGCTCTGTCCCCCGTCCCCGCGCCCTGTCCCCCGTCCACGCGCTCTGTCCCCCGTCCCCGTGCTCTGTCCCCCGTCCCCGCTCTCTGTCCCCCGTCCCCGCGCTCTGTCCCCCGTCCCCGCGCTCTGTCCCCCGTCCCCGCGCTCTGTCCCCCGTCCCCGCGCTCTGACCCCCGTCCCCGCGCTCTGTCCCCCGTCCCCGCGCTCTGTCCCCCGTCCCCGCGCCCTGTCCCCCGTCCACGCGCCCTGTCCCCCGTCCCCGCTCTCTGTCCCCCGTCCCCGCGCTCTGTCCCCCGTCCCCGCGCCCTGTCCCCCGTCCCCGCGCTCTGTCCCCCGTCCCCGCGCTCTGTCCCCCGTCCCCGCGCTCTGTCCCCCGTCCCCGCGCTCTGTCCCCCGTCCCCGCGCCCTGTCCCCCGTCCCCGCGCTCTGTCCCCCGTCCCCGCGCTCTGTCCCCCGTCCCCGCGCTCTGTCCCCCGTCCCCGCGCTCTGTCCCCCGTCCCGGCGCTCTCTCCCCCGTCCCCGCGCTCTGTCCCCCGTCCCCGCGCTCTGTCCCCCGTCCCCGCGCTCTGTCCCCCGTCCCCGCGCTCTGTCCCCCGTCCCCGCGCTCTGTCCCCCGTCCCCGCGCTCTGTCCCCCGTCCCCGCGCTCTGTCCCCCGTCCCCGCGCTCTGTCCCCCGTCCCCGCGCTCTGTCCCCCGTCCCCGCGCTCTGTCCCCCGTCCCCGCGCTCTGTCCCCCGTCCCCGCGCCCTGTCCCCCGTCCCCGCGCCCTGTCCCCCGTCCCCGCGCCCTGTCCCCCGTCCCCGCGCCCTGTCCCCCGTCCCCGCGCCCTGTCCCCCGTCCCCGCGCCCTGTCCCCCGTCCCCGCGCCCTGTCCCCCGTCCCCGCGCCCTGTCCCCCGTCCCCGCGCCCTGTCCCCCGTCCCCGCGCTCTGTCCCCCGTCCCGCGCCCTCTCCCCCGTCCCCGCGCTCTCTCCCCCGTCCCCGCGCTCTGTCCCCCGTCCCCGCGCTCTGTCCCCCGTCCCCGCGCCCTGTCCCCCGTCCCCGCGCTCTGTCCCCCGTCCCCGCGCTCTGTCCCCCGTCCCCGCGCTCTCTCCCCCGTCCCCGCGCTCTGTCCCCCGTCCCCACGCTCTGTCCCCCGTCCCGCGCCCTCTCCCCCGTCTCCGCGCTCTGTCCCCCGTCCCCGCGCTCTGTCCCCAGTCCCCGCGCTCTGTCCCCCGTCCCCACGCTCTGTCCCCCGTCCCGCGCCCTCTCCCCCGTCTCCGCGCTCTGTCCCCCGTCCCCGCGCTCTGTCCCCAGTCCCCGTGCTCTGTCCCCCGTCCCGCGCCCTCTCCCCCGTCCCCACGCCCTCTCCCCCGTCCCCACGCTCTGTCCCCAGTCCCCGCGCTCTGTCCCCCGTCCCCGCGCTCTGTCCCCCGTCCCCGCGCTCTGTCCCCCGTCCCCGCGCTCTGTCCCCCGTCCCCGCGCTCTGTCCCCCGTCCCCGTGCTCTGTCCCCCGTCCCCGCGCTCTGTCCCCCGTCCCCGCGCTCTGTCCCCCGTCCCCGCGCTCTGTCCCCCGTCCCCGCGCTCTGTCCCCCGTCCCCGCGCTCTGTCCCCCGTCCCCGCGCTCTGTCCCCCGTCCCCGCGCTCTGTCCCCCGTCCCCGCGCTCTGTCCCCCGTCCCCGCGCTCTGTCCCCCGTCCCCGCGCTCTGTCCCCCGTCCCCGCGCCCTCTCCCCCGTCCCCGCGCTCTGTCCCCCGTCCCCGCGCCCTCTCCCCCGTCCCCGCGCTCTGTCCCCCGTCCCCGCGCTCTGTCCCCCGTCCCCGCGCTCTGTCCCCCGTCCCCGCGCTCTGTCCCCCGTCCCCGCGCCCTCTCCCCCGTCCCCGCGCTCTGTCCCCCGTCCCCGCGCTCTGTCCCCCGTCCCCGCGCTCTCTTCCCCCGTCCCCGCGCTCTGTCCCCCGTCCCCGCGCTCTGTCCCCCGTCCCCGCGCTCTCTCCCCCGTCCCCGCGCTCTCTCCCCCGTCCCCGCGCTCTCTCCCCCGTCCCCGCGCTCTCTCCCCCGTCCCCGCGCTCTCTCCCCCATCCCCGCGCTCTGTCCCCGCGCTCTGTCCCCCGTCCCCACGCTCTGTCCCCCGTCCCCGCGCTCTCTTCCCCCGTCCCCGCGCTCTGTCCCCCGTCCCCGCGCTCTCTCCCCCATCCCCGAGCTCTCTCCCCCATCCCCGCGCTCTCTCCCCCGTCCCCGCGCTCTGTTCCCCGTCCCCGCGCTCTGTCCCCCGTCCCCGCGCTCTGTCCCCCGTCCCCGCGCTCTGTCCCCCGTCCCCGCGCTCTGTCCCCCGTCCCCGCGCTCTGTCCCCCGTCCCCGCGCTCTGTCCCCCGTCCCCGCGCTCTGTCCCCCGTCCCCGCGCCCTCTCCCCCGTCCCCGCGCCCTCTCCCCCGTCCCCGCGCCCTGTCCCCCGTCCCCGCGCCCTCTCCCCCGTCCCCGCGCTCTGTCCCCCGTCCCCGCGCTCTGTCCCCCGTCCCCGCGCCCTCTCCCCCGTCCCCGCGCCCTCTCCCCCGTCCCCGCGCTCTGTCCCCCGTCCCCGCGCTCTGTCCCCCGTCCCCGCGCTCTGTCCCCCGTCCCCGCGCTCTGTCCCCCGTCCCCGCGCTCTGTCCCCCGTCCCCGCGCTCTGTCCCCCGTCCCCGCGCTCTCTCCCCCGTCCCCGCGCTCTCTCCCCCGTCCCCGCGCCCTCTCCCCCGTCCCCGCGCCCTCTCCCCCGTCCCCGCGCCCTCTCCCCCGTCCCCGCGCCCTGTCCCCCGTCCCCGCGCCCTGTCCCCCGTCCCCCGTCCCCGCGCCCGGTCCCCCGTCCCCGCGCCCTGTCCCCCGTCCCCCGTCCCCGCGCTCTGTCCCCCGTCCCCGCGCTCTGTCCCCCGTCCCCGCGCTCTGTCCCCCGTCCCCGCGCCCTGTCCCCCGTCCCCGCGCCCTGTCCCCCGTCCCCGCGCCCTGTCCCCCGTCCCCGCGCCCTGTCCCCCGTCCCCGCGCCCTGTCCCCCGTCCCCGCGCCCTGTCCCCCGTCCCCGCGCTCTGTCCCCCGTCCCCGCGCCCTGTCCCCCGTCCCCGCGCTCTGTCCCCCGTCCCCGCGCCCTGTCCCCCGTCCCCGCGCCCTGTCCCCCGTCCCCGCGCCCTGTCCCCCGTCCCCGCGCCCTGTCCCCCGTCCCCGCGCCCTGTCCCCCGTCCCCGCGCTCTGTCCCCCGTCCCCGCGCTCTCTTCCCCCGTCCCCGCGCTCTGTCCCCCGTCCCCGCGCCCTGTCCCCCGTCCCCGCGCCCTGTCCCCCGTCCCCGCGCCCTCTCCCCCGTTCCCGCACTCTCTCTGTGATCGCTAAGGTAGGGACATGTTCGGCACCACGTTGTGGGCTGAAGGGCCTGTTTTGTGCTGTAGTTTTTCCCTGTTTCAATGTTTCTCTGCTCTGGTTCACTTGCTTCCCTTTCCTAGCTGATGAGTGGTTCCCTGCTCAGCAAGGATTGACTGATCGCACCTCCCTCCTGATCCGTGACCTTCCTACTGGAGAGAAGCTGTATTTCCGGGTCCGAGCTGTTAATATTGCGGGAGCGAGTGCTGCAGCCACATTGGGCCAACCTGTCACCATCCGAGAGATTGTCCGTGAGTATCCTGCCAGAGCCTCTCACCACAGTCAGAAACACACACACTGAGGACAACAACATGAAGCCGGACCTGAAGATGGAGATTGGGGGCAAATGTTTGAGGGCAAATCAGCATCTGGGAGGCTTTCAGGTGTAAGTTGATAGGAATTCAGGACTGGTGCATTCCTGTCAGGATGAAGGATAAGTATGGCAAGTTTCAGAAACCTTGGATAATGAGAGATATTGTGAGCCTAGTAAAAGAGAAAAAGGAAGCATTTGTCAAGGCCGGAGATCTGGAAACACACAAAGCAAGTGTGGAATACAAGGAAAATAGAAAGAAACTTAAGCAAGGAGTCAGGAGGGCTAAAAGGGGTCACGAAAAGTAATTGTCCAGCAGGATTGAGGGAAATCCTAAGGCTTTTTATAACTATTTATAGAGCAAAAGGGTAGCCAGGGAGAGGGTTGGCCCACTCAAGGAAAGGGGTGGGAATCTACACATGGAGCCAGAGGAATTGGGCAAGCTATTAAATGAGTACTTTGCGGGTTTAAGGGGGTTTTAGTTCAGACGGGCAGCATGGTCGGTGCAGGTTTGGAGGGTCAGAGGGCTAGTCTTGTGCTGTAATTTTCTTTCCTATTTGTTCTCATTGAAACACACACATTCTCACTCTGAAACACACACTCTCTCACTCAGAAACACACTCTCTCACTCAGAAACACACACACTCTCACTCAGAAACACACACACTCACTCAGAAACACACACTCTCTCACTCAGAAACACACACTCTCACTCAGAAACACACACTCTCACTCAGAAACACACACACACTCACTCAGAAACACACACTCTCACTCAGAAACACACACACTCACACTCAGAAACACACACACTCACTCAGAAACACACACTCTCACTCAGAAACACACACCCTCACTCAGAAACACACACACTCACTCAGAAACACACACACTCTCACTCAGAAACACACACACTCACTCAGAAACACAGACACTCTCACTCAGAAGCACACACACTCTCACTCAGAAGCACACACAGTCTCACTCAGAAACACACACACTCTCACTCAGAAACACACACACTCTCACTCTGAAACACACACACTCTCAGAACCACACACACTCTCACTCAGAAACACACACACTCACCCAGAAACACACACATTCTCACTCTGAAACACACACACACAGAAACACACACACTCTCACTCAGAAACACACACACTCACTCAGAAACACACACACACTCTCAGAAACACACACACTCTCACTCAGAAACACACACACTCACTCAGAAACACACACACTCTCACTCAGAAACACACACACTCACTCAGAAACACACACACTCTCACTCAGAAACACACACACTCTCACCCAGAAACACACACATTCTCACTCTGAAACACACACACTCTCAGTCAGAAACACACACACTCTCACTCAGAAACACACACACACTCACTCAGAAACACACACACTCTCACTCAGAAACACACACACTTTCACTCAGAAACACACACACTTTCACTCAGAAACACACACACACTCACTCAGAAACACACACACTCTCACTCAGAAACACACGCACTCTCACTCAGAAACACACACACTCTCATTCAGAAACACACACACTCTCACTCAGAAACACACACACTCTCACTCAGAAACACACACACTCTCACTCAGAAACACACACACTCTCACTCAGAAACACACACACTCTCACTCAGAAACACACACACTCTCACTCAGAAACACACACACTCTCACTCAGAAACACACACACGCTCACTCAGAAACACACACACTCTCACTCAGAAACACACACACTCTCAGAAACAGACACACTCTCACTCAGAAACACACACTCTCACTCAGAAACACACACTCTCACTCAAAAACACACACACTCACCCAGAAACACACGCATTCTCACTCTGAAACACACACACTCTCACTCAGAAGCACACACTCTCTCACTCAGAAACACACACACTCTCACTCAGAAACACACACACACTCACTCAGAAACACACACACTTTCACTCAGAAACACACACACTTTCACTCAGAAACACACACACTCACTCAGAAACACACACACTCTCACTCAGGAACACACGCACTCTCACTCAGAAACATACACACTCTCATTCAGAAACACACACACTCTCATTCAGAAACACACACACACACACTCAGAAACACACACACTCTCATTCAGAAACACACACACACACACTCAGAAACACACACACTCTCACTCAGAAACACACACACTCTCACTCAGAAACACACACACTCTCAGAAACACACACACTCTCACTCAGAAACACACACACTCTCACTCAGAAACACACACACTCTCAGAAACACACACACTTTCACTCAGAAACACACACACTCACTCAGAAACACACACACTCTCACTCAGAAACACACGCACTCTCACTCAGAAACACACACACTCTCATTCAGAAACACACACACACACACTCAGAAACACACACACTCTCATTCAGAAACACACACACACACACTCAGAAGCACACACTCACTCAGAAACACACACACTCTCACTCAGAAACACACACACACTCACTCAGAAACACACACACTCTCACTCAGAAACACACACACACTCTCAGAAACACACACACTCACTCAGAAACACACACACTCTCACTCAGAAACACGCACACTCACTCAGAAACACACACACTCTCACTCAGAAACACACACACTCTCACCCAGAAACACACACATTCTCACTCTGAAACACACACACTCTCACTCAGAAACGCACACACTCCCACCCAGAAACACACACATTATCACTCTGAAACACAGACACGCACACTCAGAAACACACACACTCTCACTCAGAAACACACACAACTCTCACTCAAAAACACACACTCTCACTCAGAAACACACACACTCTCACTCAGAAACACATACACTCTCACTCAGAAACACACGCACACTCACTGAGAAACGCACACACTCTCACTCAGAAACACACACACACACACTCAAAAACACACACACACTCACTCAGAAACACACACACTCACTCAGAAACACACACACTCTCACTCAGAAACATAAACACACTCACTCAGAAACACGCACACTCTCACTCGGAAACACACACACTCTCACTCGGAAACACACACACTCTCACTCGGAAACACCACACTCTCACTCAGAAGCACACACACTCTCACCCACAAACACACACATTCTCACTCTGAAACACACACACTCTCACTCAGAAACACACACACTCCCACCCAGAAACACACACATTCTCACTCTGAAACACACACACGCACACTCAGAAACACACACGGACTCACTCAGAAACACACACACTCTCACTCAGAAACACACACACTCTCACTCAGAAACACACACACACTCACTCAGAAACACACACACACTCACTCAGAAACACACACACTCTCACTCAGAAACACAGACACACTCACTCAGAAACACACACACTCTCACTCAGAAACACAGACACTCTCACTCAGAAACACACACACTCTCATTCAGAAACACACACACTCTCATTCAGAAACACACACACACTCAGAAACACACACACTCTCACTCAGAAACACACACTCTCACTCAGAAAGACACACTCTCACTCAGAAACACACACTCTCACTCAGAAACACACACACTCTCACTCAGAAACACACACACTCTCACTCAGAAACACACACACACTCACTCAGAAACACACACACACTCACTCAGAAACACACACACTCTCACTCAGAAACACAGACACACTCACTCAGAAACACACACACTCTCACTCAGAAACACAGACACTCTCACTCAGAAACACACACACTCTCATTCAGAAACACACACACTCTCATTCAGAAACACACACACACTCAGAAACACACACACTCTCACTCAGAAACACACACTCTCACTCAGAAAGACACACTCTCACTCAGAAACACACACTCTCACTCAGAAACACACACACTCTCACTCAGAAACACACACACTCTCACTCAGAAACACACACACTCTCACTCAGAAACACATACACTCTCACTCAGAAACACACACACTCTCACTCAGAAACACACACACTCTCATTCAGAAACACACACACACACACTCAGAAACACACACTCTCACTCAGAAACACACACTCTCACTCAGAAACACACACTCTCACTCAGAAACACACACACTCTCACTCAGAAACACGCACACTCTCATTCAGAAACACACACACACACTCTCACTCAGAAACACACACACTCTCATTCAGAAACACACACACACACACTCAGAAACACACACATTCTCACTCAGAAACACACACTCTCACTCAGAAACACACACTCTCACTCAGAAACACACACTCTCACTCAGAAACACGCACACTCTCACTCGGAAACACACACACTCTCACTCAGGAACACACACACTCTCACTCAGAAACACACGCACTCTCACTCACAAACACACGCACTCTCACTCAGGAACACACACACTCTCACTCAGAAACACACGCACTCTCACTCACAAACACACGCACTCTCACTCACAAACACACGCACTCTCACTCAGAAACACACACGCACTCACTCAGAAACACACACACTCTCACTCAGAAACACACACACTCTCACTCAGAAAGACATACACTCTCACTCAGAAACACACACTCTCACTCAGAAACACACACTCTCACTCGGAAACACGCACACTCTCACTCAGAAACAGGAAGGTGGGTTGAAGTGTGTCTACTTCAATGCAAGGAGCATCCGGAACAAGGTAGATGAACTTGGGGCGTGGATTGGTACTTGGGACTACGATGTTGTGGCCATTACGGAGACGTGGGTAGAACAAGGACAGGAATGGTTGTTGGACGTTCCGGGGTATAGATGTTTCACTAAGTGTAGGGAAGCTGGTAAAAGAGGTGGAGGAGTGGCATTGTTAATCAAGGATAGTTTAACGGCTGCGGAAAGGCACTTCGTGGGGGATCTGCACACTGAGGTAATATGGGCTGAAGTTAGAAATAGGAAAGGAGCGGTCACGTTGCTAGGAGTTTACTATAGGCCCCCAAATAGTAATAGAGATGTGGAGGAAGAAATTGCTAAGCAGATTATGGATATGTGTGGGGGTCACAGGGTAGTTGTCATGGGGGACTTTAACTTTCCAAATATTGATTGGAACCTTTGTAGGTCAAATAGTTTGGATGGGGCAGTTTTTGTGCAGTGTGTGCGGGAGGGTTTCCTGACACAATATGTGGATAGGCCGACTAGAGGTGAGGCCACATTGGATTTGGTACTGGGAAATGAACCGGGCCAAGTGTTAGATTTGGTTGTGGGAGAGCAATTTGGAGATAGTGACCACAATTCGGTGTCTTTTGTTATTGCAATGGAGAGGGATAGGGCCGTACGGCAGGGCAAGGTTTACAATTGGGGGAGGGGTAATTATGATGCGATTAGGCAAGAATTAGGGGGCATAAGTTGGGAACAGAAACTGTCAGAGAAAGGAACTAATGAAAAGTGGAATTTTTTCAAGGAACAAATACTGGATGTCCTTGATAGGTATGTTCCTGTCAGGCAGGGAGGAAATGGCCGAGTGAGGGAACCATGGTTCACAAAAGAGGTGGAATGTCTTGTGAAAAGGAAGAGGGAAGCTTATGTCGGGATGAGGAAACAAGGTTCAGATGGCTCGATTGAGGGTTACAAGTTAGCAAGGAATGAGCTGAAAAAGGGGCTTAGGAGAGCTAGGAGGGGACATGAGAAGTCCTTGGCGGGTCGGATCAAGGAAAACCCCAAGGCTTTTTACTCTTATGTGAGGAATAAAAGAATGACCAGGGTGAGGTTAGGGCCGGTCAAGGACAGTAGTGGGAACTTGTGTATGGAGTCAGTAGAGATAGGCGAGGTGATGAATGAATACTTTTCTTCAGTGTTCACCAAGGAGAGGGGCCATGTTTTTGAGGAAGAGAAGGTGTTACAGGCTAATAGGCTGGAGGAAATAGATATTCGGAGGGAGGATGTCTTGGCAGTTTTGAATAAACTGAAGGTCGATAAGTCCCCTGGGCCTGATGAAATGTATCCTAGGATTCTTTGGGAGGCAAGGGATGAGATTGCAGAGCCTTTGGCGTTGATCTTTGGGTCCTCGCTGTCCACGGGGATGGTGCCAGAGGACTGGAGAATGGCGAATGTTGTTCCTCTGTTTAAGAAAGGGAATAGAAATGACCCTGGTAATTATAGACCGGTTAGTCTTACTTCGGTGGTTGGTAAATTGATGGAAAGGGTCCTTAGGGATGGGATTTACGACCATTTAGAAAGATGCGGATTAATCCGAGATAGTCAGCACGGATTCGTGAAGGGCAAGTCGTGCCTCACAAATTTGATAGAATTTTTTGAGGAGGTAACTAAGTGTGTTGATGAAGGTAGGGCAGTTGATGTCATATACATGGATTTTAGTAAGGCGTTTGATAAGGTCCCCCATGGTCGGCTTATGATGAAAGTGAGGAGGTGTGGGATAGAGGGAAAGTTGGCCGATTGGATAGGCAACTGGCTGTCTGACCGAAGACAGAGGGTGGTGGTCGATGGAAAATTTTCGGATTGGAGGCAGGTTGCTAGCGGTGTGCCGCAGGGATCAGTGCTTGGTCCTCTGCTCTTTGTGATTTTTATTAATGACTTAGAGGAGGGGGCTGAAGGGTGGATCAGTAAATTTGCTGATGACACCAAGATTGGTGGAGTAGTGGATGAGGTGGAGGGGTGTTGTAGGCTGCAAAGAGACATAGATAGGATGCAAAGCTGGGCTGAAAAATGGCAAATGGAGTTTAACCCTGATAAATGTGAGGTGATTCATTTTGGTAGGACTAATTTAAATGTGGATTACAGGGTCAAAGGTAGGGTTCTGAAGACTGTGGAGGAACAGAGAGATCTTGGGGTCCATATCCACAGATCTCTAAAGGTTGCCACTCAAGTGGATAGAGCTGTGAAGAAGGCCTGTAGTGTGTTAGCTTTTATTAACAGGGGGTTGGAGTTTAAGAGCCGTGGGGTTATGCTGCAACTGTACAGGACCTTGGTGAGACCACATTTGGAATATTGTGTGCAGTTCTGGTCACCTCACTATAGGAAGGATGTGGAAGCGCTGGAAGGAGTGCAGAGGAGATTTACCAGGATGCTGCCTGGTTTGGAGGGTAGGTCATATGAGGAAAGGTTGAGGGAGCTAGGGCTATTCTCTCTGGAGCGGAGGAGGCTGAGGGGAGACTTAATAGAGGTGTATAAAATGATGAAGGGGATAGATAGAGTGAACGTTCAAAGACTATTTCCTCGGGTGGATGGAGCTATTACAAGGGGGCATAACTATAGGGTTCGTGGTGGGAGATACAGGACGGATATCAGAGGTAGGTTCTTTACGCAGAGAGTGGTTGGGGTGTGGAATGGACTGCCTGCAGTGATAGTGGAGTCAGACACTTTAGAAACATTTAAGCGGTTATTGGATAGGCACATGGAGCACACCAGGATGATAGGGAGTGGGATAGCTTGATCTTGGTTTCAGATAAAGCTCGGCACAACATCGTGGGCCGAAGGGCCTGTTCTGTGCTGTACTGTTCTATGTTCTATATGTTCTATGAAACACGCACAATCTCACTCAGAAACACACACACTCTCACTGAGAAACACACACACTCTCACTCAGAAACACACACACTCTCACTCAGAAACACGCACACTCTCACTCACAAACAGACGCACTCTCACTCACAAACACACACACTCTCACTCAGAAACACACACGCACTCACTCAAACACACACACTCTCACTCAGAAACACACACACTCTCACTCAAACACACACACTCTCACTCAGAAACACACACACTCTCACTCAGAAACACACACACTCTCACTCAGAAACACATGCACTATCACTCAGAAACACACACTCTCACTCAGAAACACACATACTCTCACTCAGAAACACACGCACACTCACTGAGAAACACACACACTCTCACTCAGAAACACACGCACACTCACTGAGAAACGCACACACTCTCACTCAGAAACACACACACACACACACTCAAAAACACACACACACTCACTCAGAAACACACACACTCACTCAGAAACACACACACTCTCACTCAGAAACATACACACTCTCACTCAGAAACACGCACACTCTCACTCGGAAACATACACACTCTCACTCAGAAACACACACACTCTCACTCAGAAACACGCACAGTCTCACTCAGAAACACACGCACACTCACTGAGAAACACACACACTCTCACTCAGAAACACACACACACTCACTGAAAACGCACACACTCTCACTCAGAAACACACCCGCACTCACTCAGAAACACACACACTCTCACTCAGAAACACACACACTCTCACTCAGAAACACACACACTCTCACTCAGAAACACACACACTCTCACTCAGAAACACACACACTCCCTCTCAGAAACACACACACCCTCACTCAGAAACACACGCACACTCACTGAGAAACGCACACACTCTCACTCAGAAACACACACACACACTCAAAAACACACACGCTCTCACTCAGAAACACACACACTCACTGAGAAATGCACACACTCTCACTCCGAAACACACACACTCTCGCTCAGAAACACACACACTCACTCAGAAACACGCACACTCTCACTCAGCAACACGCACACTCTCACTCGGAAACACACACACTCTCACTCAGAAACACACACACTCACTCAGAAACTCCCGCACTCTCACTCAGAAACACCCGCACTCTCACTCAGCAACCCGCACACTCTCACTCGGAAACACACACACTCTCACTCGGAAACACACACACTCTCACTCAGAAACACACACACTCACCCAAAAACACAAACATTCTCACTCAGAAACACACCCGCACTCACTCAGAAACACACACACTCTCGCTCAGAAACACACACACTCACTCAGAAACACACACACTCTCACTCAGCAACACGCACACTCTCTCTCGGAAACACACACACTCTCACTCAGAAACACACACACTCTCACTCAGAACACACACACTCTCACTCAGAAACACACACACTCACTCAGAAACACACACACTCACTCAGAATCACGCACACTCTCACTCAGAAACACACACACTCTCACTCAGAAACACACACACTCTCACTCAGAAACACACACACTCACTCAGAAACACACACACTCACTCAGAAACACACACACTCACTCAGAAACACACACTCTCACTCAGAAACACACACACTCTCACTCAGAAACACACACACTCTCACTCAGAAACACCCACACTCTCACTCACAAACACACGCACTCTCACTCACAAACACACACACTCTCACTCAGAAACACACACACTCTCACTCACAAACGCACACACTCTCACTCAGAAACACACACACTCTCACTCAGAGACACACACACTCTCACTCAAAAACGCACACACTCTCACTCAGAAACACACACACTCTCACTCAGCAACACGCACACTCTCTCTCGGAAACACACACACTCTCACTCAGAAACACACACACTCTCACTCAGAACACACACACTCTCACTCAGAACACACACACTCTCACTCAGAAACACACACACTCACTCAGAAACACACACACTCACTCAGAAACATGCACACTCTCACTCAGAAACACACACACTCTCACTCAGAAACACACACACTCTCACTCAGAAACACACACACTCACTCAGAAACACACACACTCACTCAGAAACACACACACTCACTCAGAAACACACACACTCTCACTCAGAAACACACACACTCTCACTCACAAACACCCGCACTCTCACTCACAAACACACGCACTCTCACTCACAAACACACACACTCTCACTCAGAAACACACACACTCTCACTCAGAAACACACACACTCACTCAGAAACACACACACTCTCACTCAGAAACACACACACTCACTCAGAAACACACACACTCTCACTCAGAAACACACACACTCTCACCCAGAAACACACACATTCTCACTCTGAAACACACACACTCTCACTCAGAAACACACACACTCTCACCCAGAAACACACACATTGTCACTCTGAAACACACACACGCACACTCAGAAACACACACACTCTCGCTCAGAAATACATAGACTATCACTCAGAAACACACACACTCACTCAGAAACACACACACACTCACTCAGAAACACACACACTCTCACTCAGAAACACACACACTTTCACTCAGAAACACACACACTTTCACTCAGAAACACACACACACTCACTCAGAAACACACACACTCTCACTCAGAAACACACGCTCTCTCACTCAGAAACACACACACTCTCATTCAGAAACACACACACTTTCACTCAGAAACACACACACTCTCACTCAGAAACACACACACTCTCACTCAGAAACACACACACTCTCACTCAGAAACACACACACTCTCACTCAGAAACACACACACGCTCACTCAGAAACACACACACTCTCACTCAGAAACACACACACTCTCAGAAACAGACACACCCTCACTCAGAAACACACACTCTCACTCAGAAACACACACTCTCACTCAAAAACACACACACTCACCCAGAAACACACGCATTCTCACTCTGAAACACACACACTCTCACTCAGAAGCACACACTCTCTCACTCAGAAACACACACACTCTCACTCAGAAACACACACACACTCACTCAGAAACACACACACTTTCACTCAGAAACACACACACTTTCACTCAGAAACACACACACTCACTCAGAAACACACACACTCTCACTCAGAAACACACGCACTCTCACTCAGAAACATACACACTCTCATTCAGAAACACACACACTCTCATTCAGAAACACACACACACACACTCAGAAACACACACACTCTCATTCAGAAACACACACAAACACACTCAGAAACACACACACTCTCACTCAGAAACACACACACTCTCACTCAGAAACACACACACTCTCAGAAACACACACACTCTCACTCAGAAACACACACACTCTCACTCAGAAACACACACACTCTCAGAAACACACACACTTTCACTCAGAAACACACACACTCACTCAGAAACACACACACTCTCACTCAGAAACACACGCACTCTCACTCAGAAACACACACACTCTCATTCAGAAACACACACACACACACTCAGAAACACACACACTCTCATTCAGAAACACACACACACACACTCAGAAGCACACACTCTCTCACTCAGAAACACACACACTCTCACTCAGAAACACACACACACTCACTCAGAAACACACACACTCTCACTCAGAAACACACACACACTCACTCAGAAACACACACTCTCACTCAGAAACACACACACACTCTCAGAAACACACACACTCACTCAGAAACACACACACTCTCACTCAGAAACACGCACACTCACTCAGAAACACACACACTCTCACTCAGAAACACACACACTCTCACCCAGAAACACACACATTCTCACTCTGAAACACACACACTCTCACTCAGAAACGCACACACTCCCACCCAGAAACACACACATTATCACTCTGAAACACAGACACGCACACTCAGAAACACACACACTCTCACTCAGAAACACACACAACTCTCACTCAAACACACACACTCTCACTCAGAAACACACACACTCTCACTCAGAAACACATACACTCTCACTCAGAAACACACGCACACTCACTGAGAAACGCACACACTCTCACTCAGAAACACACACACACACACTCAAAAACACACACACACTCACTCAGAAAAACACACACTCACTCAGAAACACACACACTCTCACTCAGAAACATAAACACACTCACTCAGAAACACGCACACTCTCACTCGGAAACACACACACTCTCACTCGGAAACACACACACTCTCACTCGGAAACACACACACTCTCACTCGGAAACACCACACTCTCACTCAGAAGCACACACACTCTCACTCAGAAACACACACACACTCACTCAGAAACACACACACTCTCACTCAGAAACACAGACACACTCACTCAGAAACACACACACTCTCACTCAGAAACACACACACTCTCACTCAGAAACACACACACTCACTCAGAAACACACACACTCTCACTCAGAAACACACACACTCACTCAGAAACACACACACTCTCACTCAGAAACACACACACTCTCACCCAGAAACACACACACTCTCACTCTGAAACACACACACGCATACTCAGAAACACACACACTCTCGCTCAGAAATACATAGACTATCACTCGGAAACACACACACTCACTCAGAAACACACACACACTCACTCAGAAACACACACACTCTCACTCAGAAACACACACACTTTCACTCAGAAACACACACACTTTCACTCAGAAACACACACACACTCACTCAGAAACACACACACTCTCACTCAGAAACACACGCACTCTCACTCAGAAACACACACACTCTCATTCAGAAACACACACACTTTCACTCAGAAACACACACACTCTCACTCAGAAACACACACACTCTCACTCAGAAACACACACACTCTCACTCAGAAACACACACACTCTCACTCAGAAACACACACACTCTCACTCAGAAACACACACACGCTCACTCAGAAACACACACACTCTCACTCAGAAACACACACACTCTCAGAAACAGACACACTCTCACTCAGAAACACACACTCTCACTCAGAAACACACACTCTCACTCAAAAACACACACACTCTCACTCAGAAACACAGACACACTCACTCAGAAACACACACACTCTCACTCAGAAACACACACACTCTCACTCAGAAACACACACACTCACTCAGAAACACACACACTCTCACTCAGAAACACACACACTCACTCAGAAACACACACACTCTCACTCAGAAACACACACACTCTCACCCAGAAACACACACATTCTCACTCTGAAACACACACACGCATACTCAGAAACACACACACTCTCGCTCAGAAATACATAGACTATCACTCGGAAACACACACACTCACTCAGAAACACACACACACTCACTCAGAAACACACACACTCTCACTCAGAAACACACACACTTTCACTCAGAAACACACACACTTTCACTCAGAAACACACACACACTCACTCAGAAACACACACACTCTCACTCAGAAACACACGCACTCTCACTCAGAAACACACACACTCTCATTCAGAAACACACACACTTTCACTCAGAAACACACACACTCTCACTCAGAAACACACACACTCTCACTCAGAAACACACACACTCTCACTCAGAAACACACACACTCTCACTCAGAAACACACACACTCTCACTCAGAAACACACACACGCTCACTCAGAAACACACACACTCTCACTCAGAAACACACACACTCTCAGAAACAGACACACTCTCACTCAGAAACACACACTCTCACTCAGAAACACACACTCTCACTCAAAAACACACACACTCACCCAGAAACACACGCATTCTCACTCTGAAACACACACACTCTCACTCAGAAGCACACACTCTCTCACTCAGAAACACACACACTCTCACTCAGAAACACACACACACTCACTCAGAAACACACACACTTTCACTCAGAAACACACACACTTTCACTCAGAAACACACACACTCACTCAGAAACACACACACTCTCACTCAGAAACACACGCACTCTCACTCAGAAACATACACACTCTCATTCAGAAACACACACACTCTCATTCAGAAACACACACACACACACTCAGAAACACACACACTCTCATTCAGAAACACACACAAACACACTCAGAAACACACACACTCTCACTCAGAAACACACACACTCTCACTCAGAAACACACACACTCTCAGAAACACACACACTCTCACTCAGAAACACACACACTCTCACTCAGAAACACACACACTCTCAGAAACACACACACTTTCACTCAGAAACACACACACTCACTCAGAAACACACACACTCTCACTCAGAAACACACGCACTCTCACTCAGAAACACACACACTCTCATTCAGAAACACACACACACACACTCAGAAACACACACACTCTCATTCAGAAACACACACACACACACTCAGAAGCACACACTCTCTCACTCAGAAACACACACACTCTCACTCAGAAACACACACACACTCACTCAGAAACACACACACTCTCACTCAGAAACACACACACACTCACTCAGAAACACACACTCTCACTCAGAAACACACACACACTCTCAGAAACACACACACTCACTCAGAAACACACACACTCTCACTCAGAAACACGCACACTCACTCAGAAACACACACACTCTCACTCAGAAACACACACACTCTCACCCAGAAACACACACATTCTCACTCTGAAACACACACACTCTCACTCAGAAACGCACACACTCCCACCCAGAAACACACACATTATCACTCTGAAACACAGACACGCACACTCAGAAACACACACACTCTCACTCAGAAACACACACAACTCTCACTCAAACACACACACTCTCACTCAGAAACACACACACTCTCACTCAGAAACACATACACTCTCACTCAGAAACACACGCACACTCACTGAGAAACGCACACACTCTCACTCAGAAACACACACACACACACTCAAAAACACACACACACTCACTCAGAAACACACACACTCACTCAGAAACACACACACTCTCACTCAGAAACATAAACACACTCACTCAGAAACACGCACACTCTCACTCGGAAACACACACACTCTCACTCGGAAACACACACACTCTCACTCGGAAACACCACACTCTCACTCAGAAGCACACACACTCTCACCCACAAACACACACATTCTCACTCTGAAACACACACACTCTCACTCAGAAACACACACACTCCCACCCAGAAACACACACATTCTCACTCTGAAACACACACACGCACACTCAGAAACACAAACGGACTCACTCAGAAACACACACACTCTCACTCAGAAACACACACACTCTCACTCAGAAACACACACACTCTCACTCAGAAACACACACACACTCACTCAGAAACACACACACACTCACTCAGAAACACACACACTCTCACTCAGAAACACAGACACACTCACTCAGAAACACACACACTCTCACTCAGAAACACCGACACTCTCACTCAGAAACACACACACTCTCATTCAGAAACACACACTCTCATTCAGAAACACACACACACTCGGAAACACACACACTCTCACTCAGAAACACACACTCTCACTCAGAAAGACACACTCTCACTCAGAAACACACACTCTCACTCAGAAACACACACACTCTCACTCAGAAACACACACACTCTCACTCAGAAACACACACACTCTCACTCAGAAACACATACACTCTCACTCAGAAACACACACACTCTCACTCAGAAACACACACACTCTCATTCAGAAACACACACACACACACTCAGAAACACATACTCTCACTCAGAAACACACACTCTCACTCAGAAACACACACTCTCACTCAGAAACACACACACTCTCACTCAGAAACACACACACTCTCATTCAGAAACACACACACTCTCACTCAGAAACACACACACTCTCATTCAGAAACACACACACTCTCACTCAGAAACACACACTCTCACTCAGAAACACACACTCTCACTCAGAAACACGCACACTCTCACTCGGAAACACACACACTCTCACTCAGGAACACACACACTCTCACTCAGAAACACACGCACTCTCACTCACAAACACACGCACTCTCACTCAGGAACACACACACTCTCACTCAGAAACACACGCACTCTCACTCACAAACACACGCACTCTCACTCACAAACACACGCACTCTCACTCAGAAACACACACGCACTCACTCAGAAACACACACACTCTCACTCAGAAACACACACACTCTCACTCAGAAAGACATACACTCTCACTCAGAAACACACACTCTCACTCAGAAACACACACTCTCACTCGGAAACACGCACACTCTCACTCAGAAACACGCACAATCTCACTCAGAAACACACACACTCTCACTGAGAAACACACACACTCTCACTCAGAAACACACACACTCTCACTCAGAAACACGCACACTCTCACTCACAAACACACGCACTCTCACTCACAAACACACACACTCTCACTCAGAAACACACACGCACTCACTCAGAAACACACACACTCTCACTCAGAAACACACACACTCTCACTCAAACACACACACTCTCACTCAGAAACACACACACTCTCACTCAGAAACACATGCACTATCACTCAGAAACACACACTCTCACTCAAATACACACACTCTCACTCAGAAACACACGCACACTCACTGAGAAACACACACACTCTCACTCAGAAACACACGCACACTCACTGAGAAACGCACACACTCTCACTCAGAAACACACACACACACACACTCAAAAACACACACACACTCACTCAGAAACACACACACTCACTCAGAAACACACACACTCTCACTCAGAAACATACACACTCTCACTCAGAAACACGCACACTCTCACTCGGAAACATACACACTCTCACTCAGAAACACACACACTCTCACTCAGAAACACGCACACTCTCACTCAGAAACACACGCACACTCACTGAGAAACACACACACTCTCACTCAGAAACACACGCACACTCACTGAAAACGCACACACTCTCACTCAGAAACACACCCGCACTCACTCAGAAACACACACACTCTCACTCAGAAACACACACACTCTCACTCAGAAACACACACACTCTCACTCAGAAACACACACACTCTCACTCAGAAACACACACACTCTCACTCAGAAACACACACACTCCCTCTCAGAAACACACACACCCTCACTCAGAAACACACGCACACTCACTGAGAAACGCACACACTCTCACTCAGAAACACACACACACACTCAAAAACACACACGCTCTCACTCAGAAACACACACACTCACTGAGAAATGCACACACTCTCACTCCGAAACACACACACTCTCGCTCAGAAACACACACACTCACTCAGAAACACACACACTCTCACTCAGCAACACGCACACTCTCACTCGGAAACACACACACTCTCACTCAGAAACACACACACTCACTCTGAAACTCCCGCACTCTCACTCAGAAACACCCGCACTCTCACTCAGCAACCCGCACACTCTCACTCGGAAACACACACACTCTCACTCGGAAACACACACACTCTCACTCAGAAACACACACACTCACCCAAAAACACAAACATTCTCACTCAGAAACACACCCGCACTCACTCAGAAACACACACACTCTCACTCAGAAACACACACACTCTCACTCAGAAACACACACACTCTCACTCAGAAACACACACATTCTCACTCAGAAACACACACACTCTCACTCAGAAACACACACACTCCCTCTCAGAAACACACACACCCTCACTCAGAAACACACACACACACTCAAAAACACACACGCTCTCACTCAGAAACACACACACTCACTGGGAAATGCACACACTGTCACTCAGAAACACACACACTCTCGCTCAGAAACACACACACTCACTCAGAAACACACACACTCTCACTCAGCAACACGCACACTCTCTCTCGGAAACACACACACTCTCACTCAGAAACACACACACTCTCACTCAGAACACACACACTCTCACTCAGAAACACACACACTCACTCAGAAACACACACACTCACTCAGAAACACGCACACTCTCACTCAGAAACACACACACTCTCACTCAGAAACACACACACTCTCACTCAGAAACACACACACTCACTCAGAAACACACACACTCACTCAGAAACACACACACTCACTCAGAAACACACACTCTCACTCAGAAACACACACACTCTCACTCAGAAACACACACACTCTCACTCAGAAACACCCACACTCTCACTCACAAACACACGCACTCTCACTCACAAACACACACACTCTCACTCAGAAACACACACACTCTCACTCACAAACACACACACTCTCACTCAGAAACACACACACTCTCACTCAGAAACACACACACTCACTCAGAAACACACACACTCACTCAGAAACGCACACTCTCACTCAGAAACACACACACTCTCACTCAGAAACACACACACTCTCACTCAGAAACACACACACTCACTCAGAAACACACACACTCTCACTCAGAAACACACACACTCTCACTCAAAAACGCACACACTCTCACTCAGAAACACACACACTCTCACTCAGCAACACGCACACTCTCTCTCGGAAACACACACCCTCTCACTCAGAAACACACACACTCTCACTCAGAACACACACACTCTCACTCAGAACACACACACTCTCACTCAGAAACACACACACTCACTCAGAAACACACACACTCACTCAGAAACACACACACTCACTCAGAAACATGCACACTCTCACTCAGAAACACACACACTCTCACTCAGAAACACACACACTCTCACTCAGAAACACACACACTCACTCAGAAACACACACACTCACTCAGAAACACACACACTCACTCAGAAACACACACACTCTCACTCAGAAACACACACACTCTCACTCACAAACACCCGCACTCTCACTCACAAACACACGCACTCTCACTCACAAACACACACACTCTCACTCAGAAACACACACACTCTCACTCACAAACACACACACTCTCACTCAGAAACACACACACTCTCACTCAGAAACACACACACTCACTCAGAAACACACACACTCACTCAGAAACACACACTCTCACTCAGAAACACACACACTCTCACTCAGAAACACACACCCTCTCACTCAGAAACACCCGCACTCTCACTCACAAACACACGCACTCTCACTCACAAACACACACACTCTCACTCAGAAACACACACACTCTCACTCACAAACACACACACTCTCACTCAGAAACACACACACTCTCACTCAGAAACACACACACTCACTCAGAAACGCACACTCTCACTCAGAAACACACACACTCTCACTCAGAAACACACACACTCTCACTCAGAAACACACACACTCACTCAGAAACACACTCACTCTCACTCAGAAACACACACACTCTCACTCAAAAACGCACACACTCTCACTCAGAAACACACACACTCTCACTCAGAAACACACACACTCTCACTCAAAAACGCACACACTCTCACTCAGCAACACGCACACTCTCTCTCGGAAACACACACACTCTCACTCAGAAACACACACACTCTCACTCAGAACACACACACTCTCACTCAGAAACACACACACTCACTCAGAAACACACACACTCACTCAGAAACACGCACACTCTCACTCAGAAACACACACACTCTCACTCAGAAACACACACACTCTCACTCAGAAACACACACACTCACTCAGAAACACACACACTCACTCAGAAACACACACACTCACTCAGAAACACACACTCTCACTCAGAAACACACACACTCTCACTCAGAAACACACACCCTCTCACTCAGAAACACCCGCACTCTCACTCACAAACACACGCACTCTCACTCACAAACACACACACTCTCACTCAGAAACACACACACTCTCACTCACAAACACACACACTCACTCAGAAACGCACACTCTCACTCAGAAACACACACACTCTCACTCAGAAACACACACACTCTCACTCAGAAACACACACACACTCACTCAGAAACACACACACTCTCACTCAGAAACACACACACTCTCACTCAGAAACACACACACTCTCACTCAAAAACGCACACACTCTCACTCAGAAACACACACACTCTCACTCAGAAACACACGCACTCTCACTCAAAAACGCACACACTCTCACTCAGAAACGCACACACTCTCACTCAAAAACGCACACACTCTCACTCAGAAACACACACACTCTCACTCAGCAACACGCACACTCTCTCTCGGAAACACACACACTCTCACTCAGAAACACACACACTCTCACTCAGAACACACACACTCTCACTCAGAAACACACACACTCACTCAGAAACACACACACTCACTCAGAAACACGCACACTCTCACTCAGAAACACACACACTCTCACTCAGAAACACACACACTCACTCAGAAACACACACACTCACTCAGAAACACACACACTCACTCAGAAACACACACTCTCACTCAGAAACACACACACTCTCACTCAGAAACACACACACTCTCACTCAGAAACACCCGCACTCTCACTCACAAACACACGCACTCTCACTCACAAACACACGCACTCTCACTCAGAAACACACACACTCTCACTCACAAACACACACACTCTCACTCAGAAACACACACACTCTCACTCAGAAACACACACACTCACTCAGAAACACACACACTCACTCAGAAACGCACACTCTCACTCAGAAACACACACACTCTCACTCAGAAACACACACACTCTCACTCAGAAACACACACACACTCACTCAGAAACACACACACACTCACTCAGAAACACACACCCTCTCACTCAGAAACACACACACTCTCACTCAGAAACACACACACTCTCACTCACAAACACACACACTCTCACTCAGAAACACACACACTCTCACTCAGAAACACACACACTCTCACTCAGAAACACACACACTCTCACTCAAAAACGCACACACTCTCACTCAGAAACACACACACTCTCACTCAGAAACACACACACACTCACTCAAAAACGCACACACTCTCACTCAGAAACACACACACTCTCACTCAGAAACAAACTGGCCCCGATTTTCCCAAAGTTTTCCGGGCGTCGGGCCTTTACCGCGAGCTGCACCCTATTCCGTGCAGATTGCGCCTTTACCGACACCCGATTCGGGCGGGTGTCCGGCCCGCGCCCGAATCAGGCGGCCTGACGATTTAAATGCATTTGCATGTATTTAAATCGACTTAATGAACCGCGCGCCCAACTCTACCGCCAAATCCCACTTTCCCGTCTTCTGGCCCGATCCGCGTCCGCGCTGTTACCGACCTGCAAAATAAAAGTCTGAAGTCGTCGCTGCAGCTTCCGAAGAGCGGGGTCAGAGACTGCAACGGCTCTCTGACCCAGGTCATCCTCGAGGGGCTAGATGGCCTACTCCTGCTCCTATTTCTTATGTTCTTATCCTCTGGTAAAGGGGGGGTGGGGCGGGGGGGTGGGTGGCGTGGCACCCAGATCATTCCCTGGTCGGGGGGGGGGGGTTCCGCTGCCAGTCTGCGGCCGATCGGTGGGGAGGGAGAGGGCAGGTACACTACCAGCCACAGCCATCTCTCCCGCTCTCTTGCCCCTGCAGGGAAGAGTAATCTGTGGCTGGTGGTGTACCAGTGATGGTGTATCCCTTTACAGGCCCAGCTTGGTCCTTCTCCAGTGTCTCCTCTTGGCCTTGTACTGATCTTGTTGCCGGTTTTCATGTGGATCCACGGTGGAATCGGCCGGTTCTGCATCATCTTCTTAGCGAGGAATCGCTTCATCCTGAAGGTTTTGTGGGATGGCATGGCCGCACGTCCACTCCGGCAGGAGGGATTTGTTCCTGCAGTGGGGAGAAGGGATCGCCCGCAGAGTGGCAGCGGACCCCCCCCCCCCGCCCCGCCGATCAGAGGATGATCTGGATCCCGCCCCCCCCCCCCCCCCCCGCCCCCCCCCCACCACCCACCCACCCCGGCCCCCCAACCAGAGGATGATCGTCAGAGAGCCGCTCTCTCCACTCTCTGCTTTTTCTTTCGCGCGCGGATGCGCTCTGTCAGATTTTTCTCGAGCTGTGCATGCGCAGTTCAGAGCTCCGATCGGTCCGCCAGCGCTAAGCCCCGCCCACAGCGCGAATCGGACCGGACCAATGGGTCTCTTTACAGAAATTGATAATGAGCCATTTTGCAGGATGGTGTCCAGGATGGAGTGAGCTCACACCAAGCTCACAATGAACAAATTACACCAGACAATGTATGAGCAACGATGAGATTCATTAATTCAGCGATAGTACTGCTTTAAAAATAGAAGATGGGAATTTGGTGATGGAATATTCTGTTCCAATACCACATTCATCCAACAGAAGTGACCTTTTAGAAAGTACATCTGCACCTTTCCACCAACAATGGTTATCAAGAATGTTCACAGTCAAAGTCAAAACTAGACATGAAATCAAGCCACGCATTGTCAACCTTTTCAAATTAGAAGACAGTGATCTTGATACTAAAGCAAGTCCGCTAAATCTTGAGGGGAAACCAAGACATGGATCCCTTTGCAGACTTTCAGCGTCCTCTGCACACTTTGCTCTGCTACTCAACTTCGTGTCATCTGTGAATTTTGACACACTACACTTGGTCCCCAACTCCAAATCATCTATGTAAATCGTAAACAATTGCGGTCCCTGAGGCACACCGCTAGTCACTGATCGCTAATCAGAAAAACACCCATTTACCTCCACCTTTTACTTTCTGTTAGTTAACCAATCCTCTATCAATGCTAATACATTACCCGTAATACCATACATCTTTATCTTATGCAGCAGCCTTTGGTGCGGCACCTTGTCAAATGCCTTCTGGAAATCCAGATACATCACATCCACAGGTTCCCCATTGTCCATTGCGCAAGTAATGTCCTCAAAGAATTTCAGTAAATTAATCAAACATGAATCTATGCTGCGTCTTCCCAATGGGACAATTTATATCCAGATGTCTCACTATTTCTTCCTTGATGATAGAACAAAGAAAATTACAGCACAGGAACAGGCCATTTGGCCCTCCATGCCTGCACCGACCATGCTGCCCGACTTAATTAAAACCTCCTACCATTCCGGGGACCATATCCCTCTATTCCCACCCTATTCATGTACTTGTCAAGATGCCCCTTAAAAGTCACTACCGTATCCGCTTCCACTACCTCCCCCGGCAACGAGTTCCAGGTACCCACTACTCTCTGTGTAAAAGATCTGCCTCGTACATCTCCTTTAAACCTTGTCCCTCGCACCTTAAACCTATGCCCCCTAGTAATTGACTCTTCCATCCTGGGAAAAAGCTTCTGACTATCCAAGATTCAAAATAGATTCAAACATTTTCCCCACTACAGAAGTTAAGCTAACTGGCCTATAGTTACCCGCCTTTTGTCTACCTCCTTTTTGAAACAGTGGCATCACATTTGCTGTTTTCCAATCTGTGGGAACCACCCCAGAGTCCAGTGAATTTTGGTAAATTATCACAAGTACATTTGCTATTTCCCCCGCCATCTCTTTTAGTATCCTGGGATGCATTCCATCAGGGCCAGGAGATTGTCTACCTTCAGCCTCATTCGCTTGCCCAACACTCCCTCTTTCGTGATAATGATAGTTTCTAGGTCCTCACCTGCAATAGCCGCCTTGTCATCAATTTTTGGCAAGTTATTTGTGTCTTCCACTGTGAAGACCGACACAAAATACCTGTTCAATGCCTCAGCCATTTCCTCATTTCCAGTTATTACATCCCCCTTCTCATCCTCTAAAGGACCAATGTTTACTTCAGCCACTCGTTCTCATTTTATATATTTGTAGAAACCTTTGCTATTTTTTTAATATTCTGAGCTAGTTTATTCTCGTAATCCATCTTACTTTTCTTTATAGCTTTTCTCGTAGCTTTCTGTTGACCTTTAAAGGTTTCCCAATCCTTTAGTTTCCCACTAATCCCACTTTGTTTGCATTTTCTTTCAATTTGATACCCTCCTTTATTTCCTTAGATACCCATGGCTGATTATCTCTTTTTCTACAGTCCTTCCTTATCACGTATATACTTTTGCTGAGCACTGTGAAAAATCGCTTTGAAAGTCCTCCACTGTTCCTCAATTGTCCCACCATAAAGTTTTTGCTCCCAGTCTACCTTAGCCAACTCCTCCCTCATCCCATTGTAGTCTCCTTTGTTTAAGCACAAGACACTGGTATTGGATTTTACCTTCTCACGCTCCATCTGTATTTAAAATTCAACCATACTGTGATTGCTCCTTCTGAGAGGATCCCTAACTGTAAGATCATTAATTATTCCTGTCTCATTACGCAGGACCAGATCTCGGATAGCTTGCTCCCTTGTAGGTTCCATTACATACTGTTCAAGGAAGCTATCGCGGATACATTCTATGAACTCCTCCTCAAGGCTGCCTTGACCTACCTGACTTGACCAATCGACATGTAGATTAAAATTCCCCATGATAATTGCCATACCATTTTTACATGCAAAAGTTATTTCTTTGTTTATTTCTCACCCCACTGTGGTGTTATTATTTTGCGGCCTCTCGACAACGCCTATCAGTGACTTTTACTCCTTACTATTTCTAATTTCCACCCAAATGGATTTCAACCTTTTTCTCCATAGCAACTATATCATCTCTCACTACCGCCCTGATGTCATCCTTAAATATCAGAGCTACACCTTACCTTCCTGTCTGTTCTTCCGAATAGTCTGATACCCCTGGATATTTAATTCCCAGTCATGACCACCCTGCAACCATGTCTCTGGAATGGCCACTAAATCATGCTCATTTGCGATTTGTGCCGTCAACTTATTTACCTTGTTTCGAATGCATTCAGGTGAAGTGCCCTTATGCTAGTTTTTGTACCTTCTTTTTGAATCCTAACACCTCCATTAATAACATCTGCTGAGTTCTCCTTCCTTTTAACATTTTTTCCTGATTTTCGATGTAGTCGGAACCTTCTCCCCACATCCTAACCTGCTGCTTTGCTTCCCATTAACCATTATACTTCCTGTAGTTTTACTCTTCCCTTGCCCCCACTTGCTAGTTTAAAGTCCTTGTGACCACCCTATTTATCCTTTTCGCCAGAACAGTGGTTCCAAATCGGTTCAGGTGAAGACTGTCCCAATGGTACCAATCCCTCCAGTTCCAATTCCTCCTGTTCGAATCCCACCACGCCAGTTGGTGAAATTTGAAATCAGTAAAAATCTGGAATTAAAAGTCTAATGATGACCTTGAAACCATTGTCAACTGTTGTAAAACCCAACTGGTTCACTAATGTCCTTCGGGGAAGGAAATCTGCCATCCTTACCTGGTCTGGCCTACATGAGACTACAGACCCACAGCAATGTGGTTGACTCTTAATTACCCTCAGGGATGAGCAATAAATGCTGGCCCAGACAGTGACACCCACATCCCATGAAAAAATAAATAAAAGATGTTAACAGGATGTTTCCCCTCATGGGAGAATCAAGAACTAGGGGCATAGTTTAAAAATAAGGGGTTCCTCATTTAAGGAAAGCAAGAGAACAGTGACCACGACACCACACAACCCTGCCACAGCAACCTCTGCAAGATGTGCCGGATCATCGACACGGATACCATCATCTCACGTGAGAACACCATCCACCAGGTACACGGTACATACTCTTGCAACTCGGCCAACGTAGTCTACCTGATACGCTGCAGGAAAGGATGGCCCAAGGCATGGTACATTGGGGAGACCATGCAGACGCTATGACAACGGATGACTGAACACCGCTCGACAATCACCAGCCAAGAGTGTTCTTTTCCTGTTGGGGAACACTTCAGCGGTCACGGGCATTCGGCCTCTGATCTTCGGGTAAGTGTTCTCCAAGGCGGCCTTCACAACACACGACAACGCAGAGTCGCTGAGCAGAAACTGATAGCCAAGTTCCGCACACATGAGGACGGCCTCAACCGGGATCTTGGGTTCATGTCACACTATCTGTAACCCCCACAACTTGCCTGGGCTTGCAAAATCTCACTAACTGTCCTGGCTGGAGACAATACACATCTCTTTAACCTGTGCTTAACCCACTCTCCACTCACATTGTCTGTATCTTTAAGACTTGATTCCCTGTAAAGACTCATATTCCAACCATTATTTTGTAAATTGAGTTTGTGTCTTTATATGCCCTGTTTGTGAACAGAACTCCCACTCACCTGATGAAGGAGCAGCGCTCCGAAAGCTAGTGGCTTGTGCTGCCAAATAAACCTGTTGGAATTTAACCTGGTGTTGTGAGACTTCTTACTGTGTTCCTCATTTAATAGTAAGAGTTTTAACAGCACCAGGTTAAAGTCCAACAGGTTTATTTGGTAGCAAATACCATTGGCTTTCGGAGCGCTGCTCCTTTGTCAGATGGAGTGGAAATCTGCTCTCAAACAGGGCACAGAGACACAAAATCAAGTTACAGAATACTGATTAGAATGCAAATCTCTACAGCCAACCAGGTCTTAAAGATACAGACAATGTGGGTGGAGGGAGCATTAAGCACAGGTTAAAGAGATGTGTATTGTCTCCAGACAGGACAGCCAGTGAGATTCTGCAAGTCCAGGAGGCAAGCTGTGGGGTTACTGATAGTGTGATATAAACCCAACATCCCGGTTTAGACCGTCCTCATGTGTGCGGAACTTGGCTATCAGTTTCTGCTCAGCGACTCTGCGCTGTCGTGTGTCGTGAAGGCCGCCTTGGAGAACGCTTACCCGAAGATCATTTAAGACAGGGAGGACGAGGAGAGACAATTTGTTCTCTGAGGATCATGTGTCTTTGGAATTCTCCACCTCAAATCATTGGATGCTGGGTCATTGGATATATTCAAGACTGAATTGGACAGATGTTTAATCCACAAGGCAGCAAAGAGTTATGGAGGGGCACAGGAAAGGGAATTTAAAGCCAAAAGCAGAGCAGCCATGCAGAGCAGGTTCGAGGGGACCTATTTCTGACATTCTTATGACCCTGCTCCTGGCCCTGAAGGGGTGTGAGTAGATATCTTGCTCCCAAGGCCTAAGCCACTACAATGAAGATTCTATGATAAGACAAGGTGCTTTTGGTCAGGCCTGTGCCATCTCTTGCCTCCCTCACCTCAAAATGTAAGTGATTGGCTGGCCAGTTTGTTTATGGTTCCATTAGGTTACTGACCAGCAACTAAATCCTCAGTGAGAGCTGGTCCCAGAACTGGAAGGACTCTTGAACACTAACCCAGAATGCTGTTCTGATTGGAATTATTGCTCCTGTCAAGTCAGGGACAGCTATCCCATACTGCAGAGGAGAAAACAAACTGTTGCTTTCCCCACCCCACTCCTATCTTGTGCTCAGATCAGTGCTGACACAGCCTGCCACTTCCCAGCCATGGTTAATATGAGGGGCAGCTCGAGGTTTGACAAGGGGTTTTGATATTTGTGGATATATTGAAATATCTGTCTCTTCCTGGCTGTCTCTTCACCAGTTAGGCCGCACTTGGAATATAGTGTTCAATTTTGGTCGCCACACTACCAGAAGGATGTGGAGGCTTTGGAGAGGGTACAGAAAAGATTTACCAGGATGTTGCCTGGTATGGAGGGCATTAGCTATGAGGAGAGGTTGGAAAAACTTGGTTTGTTCTCACTGGAGCGACAGAGGTTGAGAGGCAACCTGATAGAAGTCAATAAGATTATGAGAGGCATGGACAGAGTGGATAGTCAGAAGCTTTTTCCCAGGGTGGAAGAGTCAATTACTCGGGGGCACAGGTTTAAGGTGCGAGGGGCAAGGTTTAAAGATGTATGAGGCAGATTTTTTACACAGAGAGTAGTGGGTGCCTGGAACTCATTGCCGGGGGAGGTAGTGGAAGCGGATACGGTAGTGACTTTTAAGGGGCATCTTGACAAGTACATGAATAGGATGGGAATAGAGGCATATGGTCCCTGGAAGGGTAAGGGGTTTTAATTAAGTCGGGCAGCATGGTCGGTGCAGGTTTGGAAGGCCGAAGGGCCTGTTCCTGTGCTGTAATTTTCTTTGTTCTTTGTTCATTGTAGAACGACCCAGGATCTGTCTCCCTCGCAGCCTGCGGCAGAAGGTGATGAAGGTGGTAGGCGAGCCAGTGAACTTCATGATCCCTTTCCAGGTGAGTAAACTCATTGTATCAAAGTCTACTGCCTGCCAAAGACAGCAGCTCTCAATCCCATGCCCCAATCATCTCTCTTCCCTTTGTGTGAAAGAACTGGGAACAGTGAGCGGGAACTTTGGGACAGTTGAACTGCAGCAGGATTCAGAATGGGAGAAGGGAAACAGCAGGCAGTTTCAGCTATGGGCCTCAGAGTGAGCTGTGGGTGCAGCTAGGCGACTGGTGGTGGGGAGAGGAACGGGAGCAGGATATGGGAATGTGGGATTGCACTCTCCTGGGAATGGGAATAGACAATCTGTGGGCACTGTGCTGGATTTGGAATGAACTCTGGATGAACACAGCTCCCTGGAGGAAGGACTGTTGAAAGGCAGCAGTTAAAGAGAGGCCTCCCTCTCTCTGACATGACCATTCAGCAAGTTCACACGGACAGCTGCTGATGTGCTGGAATGTCAGGCAGTCCAAACAAATACTCTGGACATGTTCAGCAGTAATCTTCATGTTGGCTCGAGCATTGAATGCCAGAGACTGATCATGTGTTAATGTTAACCCTTTAATGTTAATGTTAAAGTGTTAATGTTAAACCTTCAAACCAGGGTCACAGAGGGGCAAAACTTTACCACACTAAATACCCTGAGGATGGGGTGATTTCCCCCCCTGCCACCAGTCCAACAGGAAAGGAAGCCCCTTACATACATTCTGAAGGTGCAGGGTCATGCAAATCAGGATTAAGAAAATACCTACTCTCATTCTAATGGGAGCCCATCACCATGTTTGCAGATATGCCTGTGCAATCAGACTATTGCCGTGTTCACCAACATTTGTAACGCGCTATCTGGCTGAGTGACAACATCTCACTTTCTGAGTCAGTCATAAATTTGAATCCCAACCAAGAAACTTCAGGGAGTGCCGCACTGTCAGAGGGTCAGTGCTGAGGGAGCGCTGCACTGTCAGAGGGTCAGTACTGAGGGAGTGCCGCACTGTCAGAGGGTCAGTACTGAGGGAGTGCTGCACTGTCAGAGGGTCAGTGCTGAGGGAGTGCTGCACTGTCAGAGGGTCAGTACTGAGGGAGTGCCGCACTGTCAGAGGGTCAGTACTGAGGGAGTGCTGCACTGTCAGAGGGTCAGTACTGAGGGAGTGCCGCACTGTCAGAGGGTCAGTACTGAGGGAATGCTGCACTGTCAGAGGGTCAGTACTGAGGGAGTGCTGCACTGTCAGAGGGTCCGTCCTGAGGGAGTGCTGCACTGTCAGAGGGTCAGTACTGAGGGAGTGCTGCACTGTCAGAGGGTCAGTACTGAGGGAGTGCTGCACTGTCAGAGGGTCAGTCCTGAGGGAGTGCTGCACTGTCAGAGGGTCCGTCCTGAGGGAGTGCTGCACTGTCTGAGATGTTTCTTTTTGGATAAGGTGCTAATTGAAATTGGGTGTTTCATCTCAGGTTGATTTTAATGATTTCCTGATCCTGTTGAGGAAGTATTCTGGATATTTTTGAGTGTTCTGACCATTGTGATTGGAATGGATTATTAGGCCAAGGTGATTGGAATGGATTATTAGGCCAATGTGATTGCAATGGATTATTAGGCCATTATTGATATTCTCTGTGTGGCATCTTCCTTTGTGTTAACTGAACCCCCATTTTCAATCTTAATCCACTTCCCCATATGCAGATTGCAAGGCATCTTGTTCCAATGCAAACTGGAAGCTCCCATTTGCTGACACTCTCCAACATTAATCTCTCCTGATATTCATTGAGCAGGGTAAACCCCGACCAGTGGTCACCTGGCTGAAGGATGAACAGCCCCTCAATCTGAAGAGTATTACTATCCGGAATAGCGACACAGACACCATCTTCTTCATCCGGAAAGCAGAACGCACACACTCAGGCTCTTACCAACTGCAAGTGCAGATCGAGAACACCAAAGACACCGCCAGTATCCACATCCAGGTCATAGGTAAGGGAATGTCAAAGACAGCATATTGTGATAATAACAGAGTGGTCGTGATGGGAGATTTTAATTTCCCAAATATCGATTGGAATATCCCTTGGGTAAGGGGTTTAGATGGGGAGGAGTTTGTTAGGCGTGTTCAGGGGGGCTTCCTGACACAGTATGTGGATAAGCCTACAAGAGGAGAGGCTGTACTTGATTTGATATTAGGGAATTAACCTGGGCAGGTGTCAGATCTCTCAGTGGGAGAGCATTTTGGGGATAGTGATCAGAACTCTATCTCCTTTACACTAGCATTAGAGAGAGATAGGATCAACCGAGCTAGGAAAGTGTTTATCTGGAGTAAGGGCAACTATGATGCTATTAGGCAGGAAATTAGAGGCATAAATTGGAAGGAGGTTTTCTCAGGGAAATGTACGGATGAAATGTGGCAAATTTTCAAGGAAATTTTGTCTGCAGCTCTGCACGGCAATGTTCCGGTGCGACAGGGGAGTTATGGTAGGTTACAGGAACCGTGGTGCATGAAAGCTGTAACGGATTTAGTCAGGAAGAAAAGAAAAGCCTACAAAAGGTTCAGGGAGCTAGGTAATGTTAGAAATCTAGAAGAGTATACGACTAGTAGGAAGGAACTAAAGAGGGAAATTAGAAGAGCCAGGAGGGGACATGAGAAGGCCTTGGCAGACAGGATAAAGGAAAACCCCAAGGCATTCTACAAGTATGTGAAGAGCAAGAGGATAAGATGTGAAGAGTAGGACCTATCAAATGTGACGGTGGGAAAGTCTGTATTGAATCGGTTGAAAAAGCAGAGGTACTCAATGAATACTTTGCTTCAGTATTCACAGTGGAAAATGATCTTGGTAGTTGCAGTACAGACTTGCAGTGGACTGAGAAGATTGAGCATGTGGGCATTAGGAAAGAGGATGTGTTGGAGCTGTTGAAAAGCATCAAGTTAGATAAATCGCCAGGACCGGATGGGATGTACCCCAGGTTACTGTGGGAGGCGAGGGAAGAGATTGCTGATCCTCTGGCGATGATCTTTGCGTCGTCAATGGAGACGGGAGAGGTTCCGGAGGATTGGAGGATGGCGGATGTGGTTCTGTTATTCAAGAAAGGAAGAAGAGATTGCCCAGGAAATTATAGACCAGTGAGTCTAACCTCAGTGGTAGGTAAGTTGATGGAGAAGATCCTGAGAGGCAGGATTTATGAACATTTGGAAAGGAATAGTATGATCAGAAGTAGCCAGCACAGCTTTGTCCGAGGCAGATCATCCCTTACGAGTCTGATTGAGTTTTTTGAAGACTTAGACGAGGGAAGAGTGGTAGATGTGGTTTATATGGATTTCAGTAAGGCGTTTGATAAGGTGCCCCATGCAAGGCTTATGGAGAAAGTGAAGGGGCATGGAATTCAAGGGGACATTGCTATGTGGATTTAGAACTGGCTTGCCCACAGAAGGCAAAGAGTGGTTGTAGATGGGTCTTTTTCAGAGTGGAGGTTGGTCACCAGTGGGGTGCCCCAGGGATCTGTTCTGGGACCCTTGCTCTTTGTGATTTTTATAAATGACCTGGATGAGGAAGTGGAGGGATGGGTTGGCAAGTTTGTTGATGACACAAAGGTTGGAAGTGTTGTGGATAGTGTAGAGGGATGTCAGCAGTTGCAACGAGACATAGATAAGATGCAAGACTGGGTGGAGAAGTGGCAGATGGACTTCAACCCAGATAAGTGTGTGGTGGTTCATTTTGGCAGGTCGAATAGGATGGAAGAATATAATATTAAGGGTAAGACGCTTCGCAGTGTGGAAGAACAGAGGGATCTTGGGGTCCGGGTTCATAGGGCACTCAAAGCGGCGTCGCAGGTGGAGGCTGTGGTTAAGAAGGCGTATGGATTACTGGCCTTCATCAATAGAGGAATTGAGTTTAGAAATCGGGAGATAATGCTGCAGTTGTATAGGACCCTGGTCAGACCCCACCTGGAGTACTGTGCCCAATTCTGGTCGCCTCATTACAGAAAGGATGTGGAAGCCATAGTACAGGTGCAGAGGAGATTTACGAGGATGTTGCCGGGATTAAGTGGTATGCCTTATAAGGATAGGTTGAGAGAGCTAGGTCTATTCTCCTTGGAGAGGCGAAGGATGGGAGGTGACCTGATAGAGGTGTATAAGATGTTGAGAGGTATTGATAGAGTGGATTCTCAGAGGCGTTTACCCAGGGCTGAAATGGTTGTCACGAGAGGTCACAGGTTTAGGGTGCTGGGATGTCAGGGGTAAGTTTTTCACTCAGAGGGTGGTGGGTGTGTGGAATCGGCTGCCGGTAGTGGTGGTGGAAGCGGATTCGATTGAGTCTTTTAAGAGACTTTTGGATAGGTTTATGGAGGTTCGTAAGATACAGGGTTATAGATGAGTCTAGAAGGTAAGGAAATTGTTCGGCGCAACTGGTGGGCCGAAGGGCCTGTTTGTGCTGTAGCTTTTCTATGTTCTATAACAATTTCAACCCAGCATAGAATCACCCACTATACTGTCCCCATCAAACACTCCCAGGAGAGGTACTGCACGGGGTTAGAACATAGAACATAGAAAGCCACAGCACAAACAGGCCCTTCGGCCCACAAGTTGCGCTGATCATATCCCTACCTCTAGGCCTATCTATAGCCCTCAATCCCATTAAATCCCATGTACTCATCCAGAAGTCTCTTAAAAGACCCCAACGAGTTTGCCTCCACCACCACCGACGTCAGCCGATTCCACTCACCCACCACCCTCTGAGTGAAAAACTTACCCCAGACATCTCCTCTGTACCTACCCCCCAGCACCTTAAACCTGTGTCCTCTCGTAGCAACCATTTCAGCCCTTGGAAATAGCCTCTGAGAGTCTACCCTATCCAGACCTCTCAACATCTTGTAAACCTCTATCAGGTCACCTCTCATCCTTCGTCTCTCCAGGGAGAAGAGACCAAGCTCCCTCAACCTATCCTCATAAGGCATGCCCCCCAATCCAGGCAACATCCTTGTAAATCTCCTCTGCACCCTTTCAATGGCTTCAACATCTTTCCTGTAATGAGGTGACCAGAACTGCGCGCAGTACTCCAAGTGGGGTCTAACCAGGGTCCTATAAAGCTGCAACATTATCTCCCGACTCCTAAACTCAATCCCTCGATTAATGAAGGCTAGTACGCCGTACGCCTTCTTGACCGCATCCTCCACCTGCGAGGCCGATTTAAGAGTCCTATGGACCCGGACCCCAAGGTCCTTCTGATCCTCTACACTGCTAAGAATGGTACCCTTCATATTATACTGCTGCTTCATCCCATTGGATCTGCCAAAATGGATCACTACACACTTATCCGGGTTGAAGTCCATCTGGTTAGATACAGAGTAAATCTCCCTCTACACTGTCCCCATCAAACACGATGTGGAGATGCCGGCATTGGGATGAGCACAGTAAGAAGTCTCACAACACCAGATTAAAGTCCAACAGGTTTATTTCCCAGGACAGGTACAGCACAGGGTTAGATACAGAATAAAGCTCCCTCCATACTGTCCCCATCAAAGTCTCCCAGGACAGGTGCAACACGGAGTTAAATACAGAGTAAAGCTCCCTCTACACTGTCCCCATCAAACACTGTAAGAAGTCTCACAACACCAGGTTAAATCCCAATAAGTTTATTTGGCAGCACTAGCTTTCGGAGCCTCAAGCTCCTTCTTCAGGTGAGTGAGGACTTGTGTTCACAAACAGGGCATCATGGCTCCCATCAAACACTCCCAGGACAGGAATATTTGAATGATCTGTGTACCTGTTTGTGCTATTTAAAGATCCGTGCACCTGTTCGGGACATGTAGATGATCTGTGTACCTGGATCCCTCCTCCCTGTTCTCTCCTCGTGTGGATCGCCTGACATCTGTCTACATTGAAATCCATTTGCTACAGTTTTGTCTGTTCACTTAATATATTATACCTTTGTAACTTTATACTTCAATCCCGCTGCTGATATTGCTGCCTATCTTTGTGTCATTAATTAATTAGGGTATGTGGCTTTCTATCCAATCAGCTAAGTTCGTAAATATCATGAATAGTTGAGGCCCCAACGCAGTTTCTAGTGGGACCCCACCAGTCACATTCTGACAATGAGAGTTCCTGTCCATTATCCTTACTCTCTGACTCCCAGCACTCAGCTAATTCAAGAACAAAAGAACAAAGAACAATACAGCACAGGAACAGGCCCTTCGGCCCTCCAAGCCCGCGCCGCTCCCCGGTCCAGGATTGAATCCTGAATCCAGGATCCTCGCCCAATTTTCCAGCCTATCTACATACTAATATCCTATCCCCGAGCTGTCCCTCACAGCTATGATGCACAACCTATTAACTCACCCCTACCCCCCCATTCCAGACCATGTGATCTCCAGGGAGAGGCGAAAACCCAGAGTGAAAACCCCAGGGCCAATATGGGGAAAAAAAAATCTGGGAAATTACTCTCCGACCCCTTGAGGCGATCGAAACAAGTCCAGGAGATCACACTGGCCCTGATCGGAAAATGCTTCCCAACCCTATTCATTTCAAAAATTCCTAAACACATTCAATTGGGAGCCGAGTTGCAGAGCAGTGGAAACGATGTTTGGATAAAACTTTGCTCAGATTCCATGTGAAGTGTTGTGTTCAGTTTTAGACACACTTCAGGAAGGAGATATCATGTTTAGAACGGGCTATAACGAAGGTTCACTAAAATGGTACTGGGGCTGGAAAGGTTAAATTGATAGGACAGGCTGTCGGGGGTAGATGCCTAGCCTCTGAGTATAGAAGATTCAGAGATGATCAGATTGAGGTATTTAAGGTGATCCAAGTTATTCATGAGGCAGATAGTGAGAAACTTTATACTGAGGGGCAAGTCCAGAACAAGGTAGGTAACAATTTAAAATGAGATAGAAAGAGTTAAGATCCAGATCAGCCTGGCTTAATTGAATGGTAGGACAGCCTCGAGGGGCTGAATGGTCTCATCCTGTTCTCATGCATTCCAATGGGAGGTTCAGTACATGTTCAATACAGAGTAAAGCTCCTGCAATACTGAGTGTAATCCCTTCTGTCTCAGTGCCCCTCGCTGAATGATCCTCAACATCTCCCTCATTCCCTCCTCCATACCATTCACTTCCCCCCACTGAGTGATCCTCACTATCTCCCTCACTCCCTCCTCCATACCATTCACCTCCCCTCACTGAGTGATCCTCACTATCTCCCTCACTCCCTATCCCATACCATTCACCTCCCCCCACTGAGTGATCCTCACTATCTCCCTCACTCCCTCCTCCATACCATTCACCTCCCCTCACTGAGTGATCCTCACTATCTCCCTCACTCCCTATCCCATACCATTCACCTCCCCTCACTGAGTGATCCTCACTATCTCTGATTTGCTCTCTCAGACAAACCGGGCCCCCCCGTCAATGTGAAGATTGGTGAGGTGTGGGGAGTGAATGTGGCTCTCTCCTGGCTGCCCCCCAAGGATAATGGGAACTGTGAAGTCACCGGATACACTGTCCAGAAGGCCGACAAGAAGACCATGGTAAGAATGAGGAAGTGTGGGGGCGGGGGTGTGAGAGGGAGTGAGGGGCAATAAGGGAGTGAGGGTGAGTGAAAGGGAATGAGGGAGTGAGGGGGAGGGTATTGAGGGAATGAGGGAGTGAGGGGGAATGAGCAAGTGAGGGGGAGGGTATTGAGGGGAATGAGGGAGTGAGGGGGAATGAGGGAGTGAGGAGAGGGTGAATAAGGGGGATTGAGGGAGAGGGTGAGTGAGGGGGAGGGTGAGTGAGGATGAATGAGGAGTGAGGGGGAGAGCGAATGAGTAGGAGGGTGACTAAGAGGGAATGAGGGAGTGAGGGGGAGGGCAAGTGAGGGGGAAGGTTAGTGAGGGTGAATAAAGGGGAAAGGGGGAATGATGGGAGGAAGAGAGGGAGTGGGGGAGATAGTAAGGGGTATAACTGGGGGGGGATTGGTAGCTCGCAGGAGAGAAGGGGATGTGAGGGGGAGAGCAAAAAGGGGGTAAAGGGGAGCGAGAGAAATTGAGAAGGGGAGAAGGAGGGGGAGGGGGCGTGAGTGGGCACAAAGGAGGAGAGGGCGAGTAAGCAGGTTTGGGGATGCAGGAAGGAGTGTGGTTGTGGGAGGGTTTCCACGGGCAGGGAGGAAGAGGGGGTGGATAAGGTGAGAGGAGGGGGGGAAAGGAGAGCCTATTCAATCTTGGGGAAGTGGTGATGCACTGAATTGATGTTTGTTGCTGGATTCGGTTCAATTCAAATTATTAAATCATCCAGAACTGAGAATGAGGACCGGGGTGAAAGATGGGATCTTGTGGGGATTCTGCTGGGATCTTGTGGGGATTCTGCTGGGTTCCCCAGTCCTAATGCTTCAACCTTTAGCATGTTGGAAATTCTGCTGCTTCTGTTCAATCTTTCTTTACCTCGGCCCCTCTTTCTAACTCTCGATTTCTCTCTCACATCCTTCCTGCGTGACATTCTTTCTGTTTCTCTTTCTTTCTTTCACTCTCTCTCTGTCCCCTTTGTCTCTCCCTTTCCCTCCTGATCACCAACCACCCCCTTCATCCCCCCTTCCTTTCCCTCACCATTATTCCCCCACCATACCCTCCCCTCTGCACTGTGTGATAATTCAGGAGTGGTTCACGGTGTATGAACACTACCGTCGTGCTCAGTGCTCTGTGTCAGAACTGGTTGTGGGGAATGAATATTTCTTCCGAGTCTTCACTGAGAATATGTGCGGCCTGAGTGATGAGGCTTGCCTGTCCAAGGACAGCGTTTACATCCAAAAGCCAGGTAAGCCACAACCCTATCATCCAGGCAGGGATCATGAACAGTGATTGGGAGCTGATTTCCTGCGGTGGAGGCTCTGAAATAAGTTGTAGACACTCCTCAGAGAACACTAATCACAGAGCATGCTTTGGGTCTCGTGTTTCCAGATAAGAAACTGTAATGCAATGGGGAGGGGTTGTCACTGGAGCACAAGATTTGTGATCATTCATTCCCCATTATAAACTCTGTCTTTATTAATGTATCTTTTGTATGTCAACATTTCTAATGAAGATTGCCAATGGAAAGCTGTCACGCTGTAGTTTACACCCTCCAGGCAGTGGTGGCACTCAGCCTTTTGTTAAACTAGGATGGGGGACTCTTGCTCCAAGGGTGGTGGGTCTATAAAGATCGCCAGTGTGTAGTGAAGGTACCGTCAGATTAATCGCTCCACCCACCAGCCTATCGACAGCTGAAAGGGAGCTGAGGGGAGAGGCAATTGCAGGGGTCAAAGAGTATGTTGCAGGCTGGCTGGGGAGAGAGGAAAGGGTGTAGGTACCTGCGGGTTCTAACTCTGCCTTTTTTGGTGAATTTGGCAGGAACAGAGTACAAGCCACCCAGCTACAAGCAACATGACTTCACAGAGCCACCCAAGTTCACACGCCCACTGATCAATCGGTCAGTAATTTGTGGGTACAATACCACCCTGAGCTGTGCACTGAGAGGCAGCCCCAAGGTAATATTCACCATCAGCAGCCAGCAACTCAGTCAGTCAAATTTGAAAGACCAGTCTTATTAAACTCTCTCTCTCCGTCCCAATGTCTACCTCCCCTCTCTCTCTTTCTCTCTCTCCCTCCTTCCCCTCTCTCTCTCTCTCTCTCCCTCCTTCCCCTCTCTCTCTCTCTCTGCCCCAATCTCTTCCTCCCCCCCCTTTATTTCTCTTCCTCCCTCTCAATCTCTCCCTCCCCGTGTCTCCTTCATTACATCTCAATCTCTGCCTCCTGTCTCTCTCTACCTCTATGTCTCTTCATTTCATCTGAATTTATCCCTTTCCATCTCTCACTTTTTCTATCCACCTCTCACACTCTCACTCTCTTGGTCTTGCCCTCCTCTTTTTCTCTCTCTCCCTTCCTTCACTCTTGCCCTACCTCACCCTGATTCTCTCCCCTTCCTTCTGTGTGTCTCTTTCCTACTGTCTCCCTCCCACTCATTCCCTCCCTCTCTGCCTTTTTCTCTCCCTCTCCCACCAACTATTCTGTTTTCCCCTTTTTCATTCCCTTTGTCTCATTCCCCTGTTCTTCCAGCCCAAGGTGATATGGTACAAGAACCAGATTGACCTGTCTGCTGATCCACGTTACAGAATGTTCAGTAACCAGGGGGTGTTGACCCTGGAGATTCGCAAACCGTGCTCCATTGATGCCGGGATCTATAGCTGCCAGGCCACCAACCTCCTGGGAGAGGCCAAAAGCGACTGTAGACTGGAGGTTCGAGGTAAGTGGGAGTGGGGTTCACACTTGGCTCAGTTTGAGCAAATCCATGTGGAAGTACAGAGTGAATTTCTGCAGCTACTCCCATTCCATTAGTACATTCCAAAACAATTCATTGCTAATTGAGTACTTCTGATATCTAAATACATGCAAACAGAGCATGGCCAGTAATTTGTTGTATGGATAGTGAGGATGAGCAACGCAGAACTGCCTCAATACTGACCCTGTGACAGTGCAGCACCCCCTCAGTACTGACCCTCTGACAGTGCAGCACTCCCTCAGTACTGACCCGCTGACAGTACAGCACTCCCTCAGTACTGACCCTCTGACAGTGCAGCACTCCCTCAGTACTGACCCTCTGACAGTGCAGCACTCCCTCAGTACTGACCCTCTGACAGTGCAGCACTCCCTCAGTACTGACCCTCTGACAGTGCAGCACTCCCTCAGTACTGACCCTGTGACAGTGCAGCACTCCCTCAGGACTGACCCTGTGACAGTGCAGCACTCCCTCAGTACTGACCCTCTGACAGTGCAGCACTCCCTCAGTACTGACCCTGTGACAGTGCAGCACTCCCTCAGTACTGACCCTCTGACAGTGCAGCACTCCCTCAGTACTGACCCTGTGACAGTGCAGCACTCCCTCAGTACTGACCCTCTGACAGTGCAGCACTCCCTCAGTACTGACCCTGTGACAGTGCAGCACTCCCTCAGTACTGACCCTCTGACAGTGCAGCACTCCCTCAGTACTGACCCTCTGACAGTGCAGCACTCCCTCAGTACTGACCCTCTGACAGCGCAGCACTCCCTCAGTACTGACCCTCTGACAGTGCAGCACTCCCTCAGTACTGACCCTCTGACAGCGCAGCACTCCCTCAGTACTGACCCTCTGACAGTGCAGCACTCCCTCAGTACTGACCCTCTGACAGTGCAGCACTCCCTCATGCATCTTGGTGCTCACTCTTCCTATACTGATGCCCTATGTGAATGCTGATCATTCATTAGTCCCTGTTTTCTCCCTTACAGTGTCCTAGGAGTGCTGTCCCCCACTCCCCATGCAAGGTCCAGAGGTAAGCTTCAACATTTTGGAGGGACAGAAGGAGAGTGGGAAAAGGGGGAGGAAAGAGCGGATGGACACATTGTGGGAGGATTTTGCGATTATGATGTATATGTACCTTTAAGCAGCCTTACCTTAAACCGCTGTCAGTATTACCACCTGAACAAGATGTGTTGTAGTTGTCCCATAACTGTGTGTTCAGTCTACTCACGGCAGTCTCCCAGTGAACATGCTTTCTATATAGTCCTGTCTTCAAATAAACATTATTTCATCAGACCTGGTGTATAATTCCCACCTCTGGGACAAATCGTGGTATGTAACTGAAGGAGGAAGAGATTGGAAGACAAAATAGTAAGAAGTTGCATTTATATGCAACTTCTATGCGAAGTTGCTCGGGTCACTGTCTGTGCGGAGTTTACACATTCTCCTCGTGTCTGCGTGGGTTTCCTCCGGGTGCTCCGGTTTCCTCCCACAGTCCAAAGATGTGCGGGTTAGGTTGATTGGCCAGGTTAAAAATTGCCCCTTGTGTAGGTTAGAGGGATTAGCGGGTAAATATGTGGGGGTAGGGCCTGGGTGGGATTGTGGTCGGTGCAGACTCGATGGGCCGAATGGCCTCCTTCTGCACTGTAGGGTTTCTATGATTTCTATGATTCTATATATCGTCCTGATATACAAAAAAGAACCATATCAAACTAAACTAGCCACCAAACAAGAGATGTAGGGAATGAAGAAGGGTGTGGGGGTTGGGGAGGGTGTGGCAGTGTGGGGATGTGTGGGAGTGAGGGGGGTAGGGAGTGAGGGAAGGTACAAGGGGAGTGTATAAAGCTGAGGGAGGATTTTGGGTGAGAGAAGTTATGGGGGAGAGGGTATTTGGGGAGAGGGTATGAAGGGGAGAGAAGATATGGAGGGAGAGTATTGGGGAAAGAGGGTAGAGGGTTAGAGGCTATTGGAGAGGGTACTGGGAGGGAAAAGATATTGGGGGAGAGAGGGTCCTGGGGAAGAGATTGGGGAGGGAGAGAGGTACAGAGAGAGGGTATTGGGGAGGGAGGGTATGGTGGGAAAGAGGATATTGATGGTGAGGGAGGGAATTGGAGGGAGCGTACGAGAGTGTTGGGCAGCGTCGGGGAGCCATGCATCAGAGTGCCGAGCGTGGGGGGGGGTGCCGAGCGTCAGGGAGTGTAGGAGGGCTGCGAGGAATGTGTTGGAGGAGTTCAGTCTCGGCATAACAATGATATGAATACAAGTTTCAACAGCAGGTAAACCGACAGGGTGTACGTGGTCCGCTGACGTTACAGGGGTGGGACGAGGCAGTGATACTGAAGCATAGAGATCAGTTAGGAAACTCATTTTCAGGTGAAATATGACTCCAAGGTTGTGAAGAAGCTGGATCAGTCTCAGGTGAGTTACCAGGGAGAAGGAACTGAGTTTGGAGCCCCAACATGATCATCCTAAAGGAAGGTTTGAATGGAGCTAAATGAAGCAGGAATGTTATCTTCTGGATATGTGGTCACCTTGATCACAGTGACAATTCAGGGAGGAGACAGGGAGATAACATGGCCTTTTAGAGTCATAGGGCCCGATTTTACCATTTTCATTCTAAGTGCTGAATCTGGGCGTAACTTGGAGATCTGCTTTCAGGTGCCCCCATACGCTCTCAGCCATCTCCAGTCCCATTCGCGCTGTGGGCGGGGCTTAGCGCGGCCGAAATGATCGGAGCTCTGAACTGCGCATGCGCATTTTGAAAAAAAATTGACTAAGAGCGCCCGTGTCAGATCGCTCCCGGGCCGCAGGAAGCGGAGAAAGTGGCCCAGGAGCGAAAATCGGGAGCGAGGGTGCACACACACATCACTGTCCCCCTAATCCACCCCCTCCCCCCCCCACTACCCACACACATCACTGTCCCCCTTATCCACCCCCTCCCCCCCCCCCACTACCCACACACATCACTGTCCCCTTATCCACCCCCTCCCCCCCCCACTACCCACACACATCACTGTCCCCCTAATCCACCCCCTCCCCCCCCCCCACTACCCACACACATCACTGTCCCCCTTATCCACCCCCCCACTGCCCACACACATCACTGTCCCCCTTATCCACCCCCCCACTGCCCACACACATCACTGTCCCCCTTATCCACCCTCCCACTGCCCACACACATCACTGTCCCCCTTATCTACCCCCCCACTGCCCACACACATCACTGTCCCCCTTATCCACCCCCTCCCCCCCCACTGCCCACACACATCACTGTCCCCCTTATCTACCCCCCCACTACCCACACACATCACTGTCCCCCTTATCCACCCCCTCCCCCCCCCCCACTACCCACACACATCACTGTCCCCTTATCCACCGCCCCCCCCACTACCCACACACATCACTGTCCCCCTAATCCACCCCCACCCCCCCTCACTACCCACACACATCACTGTCCCCCTTATCCACCCCCTCCCCCCCTCACTACCCACACACATCACTGTCCCCCTTATCCACCCCCTCCCCCCCTCACTACCCACACACATCACGGTCCCCCTAATCCACCCCCTCCCCCCCTCACTACCCACACACATCACTGTCCCCCTTATCCACCCCCTCCCCCCCTCACTACCCACACACATCACGGTCCCCCTAATCCACCCCCTCCCCCCCTCACTACCCACACACATCACTGTCCCCCTAATCCACCCCCTCCCCCCCTCACTACCCACACACATCACTGTCCCCCTAATCCACCCCCTCCCCCCCTCACTACCCACACACATCACTGTCCCCCTAATCCACCCCCCCACTACCCACACACATCACTGTCCCCCTAATCCACCCCCTCCCCCCCCCACTACCCGCACACATCACTGTCCCCCTAATCCACCCCCTCCCCCCCTCACTACCCACACACATCACTGTCCCCCTAATCCACCCCCTCCCCCCCTCACTACCCATACACATCACTGTCCCCCTAATCCACCCCCTCCCCCCCTCACTACCCACACACATCACTGTCCCCCTAATCCACCCCCTCCCCCCCTCACTACCCACACACATCACTGTCCCCCTAATCCACCCCCTCCCCCCCTCACTACCCATACACATCACTGTCCCATTATCCACCGCCCCCCTCACTACCCACACACATCACTGTCCCATTATCCACCGCCCCCCCCACTACCCACACACATCACTGTCCCCCTAATCCACCCCCCCCCCACTACCCACACACATCACTGTCCCCCTAATCCACCCCCCCCCACTACCCACACACATCACTGTCCCCCTAATCCACCCCCCCCCATTACCCACACACATCACTGTCCCCCTAATCCACCCCCCCCCCACTACCCACACACATCACTGTCCCCCTTATCCACCCCCTCCCCCCCCCACTACCCACACACATCACTGTCCCCTTATCCACCCCCTCCCCCCCCCCACTACCCACACACATCACTGTCCCCTTATCCACCTCCTCCCCCCCTCACTACCCACACACATCACTGTCCCCTTATCCACCTCCTCCCCCCCTCACTACCCGCACACATCACTGTCCCCTTATCCACCTCCTCCCCCCCTCACTACCCGCACACATCACTGTCCCCTTATCCACCTCCTCCCCCCCTCACTACCCACACACATCACTGTCCCCTTATTCACCCCCTCCCCCCCCTCACTACCCACACACATCACTGTCCACTTATCCACCCCCCCCACAACCCACACACATCACTGTCCCCCTTATCCACACCCGCCCCCACGACCCACACACATCACTGTCCCCCTAATCCACCCCCCCACTACCCACACACATCACTGTCCCCCTAATCCACCTCCTCCCCCCCCACTACCCGCACACATCACTGTCCCCCTTATCCACCCCCTCCCCCCCCCACTACCCGCACACATCACTGTTCCCCTTATCCACCCCCTCCCCCCCCACTACCCACACACATCACTGTCCCCCTTATCCACCGCCCCCCCCCCACTACCCACACACATCACTGTCCCCCTTATCCACCGCCCCCCCCACTACCCGCACACATCACTGTCCCCCTTACCACCCCCTCCCCCCCCCCCCACTACCCGCACACATCACTGTTCCCCTTATCCACCCCCTCCCCCCCCACTACCCACACACATCACTGTCCCCCTTACCCACCCACCCATTACCCACACACATCACTGTCCCCCTTATACTCCCCCCCTACTCACACACATCACTGGCCCCCTAATCCACACCCCCCCCACTACCCACACACATCACTGTTCCCCTTATCCACCCCCTCCCCCCCCACTACCCACACACATCACTGTTCCCCTTATCCACCGCCCCCCCCACTACCCACACACATCACTGTCCCCCTTACCCACCCCCCCACTACACACACACATCACTGTCCCCCTTACCCACCCACCCATTACCCACACACATCACTGTCCCCCTTACCCACCCACCCATTACCCACACACATCACTGTCCCCCTTATACTCCCCCCCCTACTCACACACATCACTGGCCCCCTAATCCACCCCCCGCCACTACCCACACACATCACTGTTCCCCTTATCCACCCCCTCCCCCCCCCCACTACCCACACACATCACTGTTCCCCTTATCCACCGCCCCCCCCCCCCACTACCCACACACATCACTGTCCCCCTTACCCACCCCCCCACTACCCAGACACATCACTGTCCCCCTTACCCACCCACCCATTACCCACACACATCACTGTCCCCCTTATACTCCCCCCCTACTCACACACATCACTGGCCCCCTAATCCACCCCCCCCCCCCACTACCCACACACATCACTGTCAGCCTTATACACCCCCCCACTACCCACACACATCACTATCCCCCTTATCCAACCCCTCACTACCCACACACATCACTGTCCCCCTTATACACCCCCCTACTCACACACATCACTGTCCCCCTAATTCACCCCCCCCACTATCCACACACATCACTGTCCCCCTAATCCACCCCCCCCCCACTATCCACACACATCACTGTCCCCCTAATCCACCCCCCCCACTATCCACACACATCACTGTCCCCCTAATCCACCCCCGCCACTATCCACACACATCACTGTCCCCCTAATCCACCCCCCCCCCCACCCACACACATCACTGTCCCCCTAATCCACCCCCCCCACCCACGCACATCACTGTCCCCCTTATCCAACCCCCCACTACCCACACACATCACTGTCCCCCTAATCCACCCCCACTACCCACACACATCACTGTCCCCTTATCCACCCCCCCACTACCCACACACATCACTGTCCCCCTAATCCACCCCCACTACCCACACACATCACTGTCCCCTTATCCACCCCCCACTACCCACACACATCACTGTCCCCCTTATCCACCCACCCACTACCCATACACATCACTGTCCCCTTATCCATCCCCCCCCACACTACCCACACACATCACTGTCCCCTTATCCACCCACCCACTACCCACACACATCATTGTCCCCATATCCACCCACCCACTATCCACACACATCACTGTCCCCTTATCCACCCACCCACTACCCATACACATCACTGTCCCCCTTATCCACCCCCCCACACTACCCAGACCAATCGCCACCCCTGCCCCCCTCCCCACCAATCACCCGCAGAGTGGTAGCGGACCCCCCTGCCCCCCCCACCAGAGATCCATCTGCCCCCCACCAGAGATCCTACTGCCCCCCCCACCAGAGATCCATCAGCCCCCCCACCACCAGAGATCCATCTGCCCCCCCCCCACCAGAGATCCTGCTGCCCCCCCCCCCCCCACCCAGTGAGCAATCGGGCCTCCCCCCCCACCCCGAGATACATCTTACCCGCCTCCCTCCTCCCCCCCCAGAGAATGATCTGGCCTCACTCTCCCCCCCCCCCCCCCCGAGAACTAGAGAATGGTCTGGCCTCACCCCCCCCCACGCATACCACAATCTGGCCTCACTCTCCCCCCCCCCCCGAGAACTAGAGAATGGTCTGGCCTCACTCACCCCGCCCCCCCCCCCCCCCCGACAATGAACTGGCCTCACTCTCTCCGCCCCCCCCCTCCCCCGCCCCCAGAGAATGGTCTGGCCTCACTCCCCCTCGCCTCCAGAGGAACATCTGACCCGCCTCCTCCTCCCTCCCCACCAGACAACAATCAGCCCTCCCCCCCCACCACCAGACAACGGTCAGAGCCCTCTCCCCCACCCCCCCCCCCCCCCCTGCCGCAGAGATACATCTGACCCACCTCCTCCTCCTCCTCCCCCCCCCGCAACAAACCAGGCAACGGTCTGACCTCACTCCCCTCCTCCCCCCCCCCCAACCAGAGAATGATCTGACCCGCCTCCCTCCGCCCCCCACCACTGATCTGAGTCAGGGAGCTGTTGGAAACACTGAACGCGCGCTTCAGAAGCTGGAGCGTCCATTTCAGACTTTAATTTAGCAGGTCCATTACGGTTCCAGATTGGCAAACGCGCTGGTAAAGGGGGAAATGCTGATAAAGTTGGGCGGGCAGTTCGCCGTTGCACCCGTTTTGGGCGCGAATGGAATCGCCGCCATTCCCGAGTTTCGATAAAGTGGCAATCTGCGCGGATGTGGGTGCGGATCGCGTTAATGGCTTCAAACCCGACTTTAACACGTTTTCGCGCCCGCAATGGTAAAATCGGGCCCATAGAGTCATAGAGGTTTACAGCATGGAAACAGGCCCTTCGGCCCAACTTGTCCATGTCGCCTTTTTTTTAAACCCCTAAGCAAATCCCAATTGCCCGCATTTGGCCCATATCCCTCTATACCCATCTCACCCATGTAACTGTCTAAATGCTTTTTAAAAGACAAAATTGTACCCGCCTCTACTACTACCTCTGGCAGCTTGTTCCAGACACTCACCACCCTCTGGGTGAAAAGATTTGCCCCTCTGGACACTTTTGTATCTCTCCCCTCTCACCTTAAACCTATGCCCTCTAGTTTTAGACTCCCCTGCCTTTAGGAAAAGATATTGTCTATCTAGCTGCTCTGTGTACCTCATTATTTTATAGACCTCTATAAGATCACCCCTCAGCCTCCTACACTCCAGAGAAAAAAGTCCTCTCCTTATAATTCAAACCATCAAGTCCCGGTCGCATCCTAGTAAATCTTTTCTGCACTTTCTAGTTTAATAATATCCTTTCTATAATAGGGTGACCAGAACTGCACACAGTATTCCAAGTGTGGCCTTACCAATGTCTTGTACAACTTCAAGACATCCCAACTCCTGTATTCAATGTTCTGACCAATGAAACCAATCATGCTGAATGCCTTCTTCACCACTCTGTCCACCTGTGACTTCACTTTCAAGAAGCTATGAACATGTACCCCACCTCTCTTTGTTCTGTAACTCTCCCCAGTGCCCTACCATTAACTGAGTAAGTCCTGCTCTGGTTCAATCTACCAAAATGCATCACCTCGCATTTATCTAAATTAAACTCCATCTGCCATTCATCAGCCCACTGGCCCAATTGATCAAGATCCCGTTGCAATCGGAGATAGCTTTCTTCACTGTCCACTATGCCACCAATCTTGGTGTCATCTGCAAACTTACTAACCATGCCTCCTATATTCTCATCCAAACCATTAATATAAATGACAAATAACAGTGGACCCAGCACTGATCCCTGAGGCACACCGCTGGTCACAGGGCTCCAGTTTCTTCAAAATAAAACTTCCACATAAACACTGCCCATCAATGCCTGATCTCAGTCTGAATGATCTTTGTTTTTGATTTCAGCCCTGGCTGAGGCTGCAGTAATCAGCATTAACAAGAGAAGGAATATGTTGAACCTCAGCCAAGCATTCAGTCTCAGAGTTCGTGGGTCATTCCTAGAGTTGTCCAGCATCACTCTGTTCTGAAATTCTCATGTGTTTGTTTTTTAGAACCTGCTGTGAATGTCTGATATTACTGGGATCACTGCATAGTCATCTTTATTGCATGGTTATGTGTTGTGTGAACCTTTATTTTGTAATTAGCCCAGCACCCACTGAGCATGAGCCTACGCTGACTGGCTATAGAGGAGGTTGCACTGCGAGATTCCTCCTGTTTCTAGGTGCATCCAGCTTTACTCTGCGTGTACTCAATTGTAAAAACCTTGTCCTTCGCACTGAAATAAAGAAATTGCCGACCAGGACTGGAGCATGTATGATTATTAAAGACACCCCTCATTCTCTTCTTCATCTCTCACTCTCACTCAATGAAATCCCATCACGGTCTAGACTCTGTAATCTCCTCCAGCCTATGAGATCAGGGCTGGGATTCTCCCAACAAAAATCTAAGTTCCCAACGTGCAGGAAAACGGGAGCTTTTCCCACCGTTTTTTTAGCGTAATTACCAGAGTGAATCTCTGACACCCTGAGCACTGCAGAGTGTTTAAAGTTTGGTTATTATTGTCACAAGTAGGCTTACATTAACACTGCAATGAAGTTGCTGTGAAAATCCCCTAATCGCCACGCTGTTTGGGTACACGGAGGGTGAATTTAGCATAGCCAGTGCACCTATCACGCACATCTTTCAGACTGTGGAAGGAAACTGGACACCCTGGAGGAAACCCACGCCGACACGGGGAGAACGTGCTGACCCTACACAAGCTGGGAATCGAACCTGGGTCTCTGGCACTGTGAGGCAGCAGTGCTAACTACTGTGCCACCACTAACCTCAGCAGGATTCAATCTGGTAAATAGTGGATGGGGCCTAATCCCACCCAAGAGACCAGCAATATAGCACGGAGCGGGCCACTGCCCATGCGCTGATCTGTCAGCGTGGAGATCAGTGCATGCGCAGTGTCTTTCCCCCCCTCCCCCCCACATTGCCAGCCTCCCAATCGCAGGCTAGCTCTGCAACACCCCCGGATTGATGGCCTTCCAACCCCACCAACCGTCCGATCGCTGGCTTCCTGGACCTCTCCTCGGCAACCTCTCTCTCCCTCAACAATCCCGACCCCCTCCCTCCCCCACCGCTCCTTTTGCAGAATGGCCTCTTCCTTCCAGTTGGATCAGAGCATCTATTCCCCGTTAGTGGGAAGCAGTCGTAACCGCCGCTGGAGGGAACCACTTTTGGTGGGGGAGGGGAGATGCTAGCGGGCCCGGAGAATACCGTCCTGGACCCGCTAATCATATTGAAATCCTGATTTCAATGCGATAATCAGTGCCGCACTGATTTCCGGCACGTTGCTGATTACACTAAAAAAAAGCACCTGGGAGACTCGCAACCGGTTGCTTTGCTGGTATCCCACGGAGCAGCGCAGCGGGCTGGGAGAATCTCAGTCCAGATGTTCATTACCACTTCCAGAGAACAGTCTAAGGCGCAGTTGTTACCATTTTCTGAGGAAGGGAGGGAGTGAGGGCTATCGGGGCTGACCATCGGGGTGGGGGGGGGGGGTGATGCCCCACTTAGTAAAGCTGGATTCTGGGTGCCGTGTAGTCGCACTCTCAGTATAAATCCCTGCTGAAAATCACCAACTGAAGCACAACAAAGTTAGATCCTAAAACTAGGAATGAGAGCATCTGCTCTTCATTTAATGTCATCAATGTGAGGTGGTATTTTTATACTCTGCCCCTATTAATAAAGCCTAGAATATTGTATAAAAGCAAATTACTGCGGATGCTGGAATCTGAAACAAAAACAGAAAATGCTGGAAAATCTCAGCAGGTCTGACAGCATCTGTGGAGAGAGAATAGAGCCAACGTCTCGAGTCTGGCTGAAGTCAGCTTTGATGAACAGTCATCCAGACTCGAAGCATTAGTTCTGTTCTCTCTAGAACACTCTATGCTTTATTGACCGCTCTCTCAAGCTGTCCTGCCACCTTCAATGATTTATAAACATATCACTCCATGTCCCTCTGCTCCTGCACCCTCTTTAAGATTTATCCCTTTTTTTAATATTGTCTCTCTGGATTTTTGTATCAAAATGGCTCACACTTTTCTGCATTTCATTTTATCTGCCAGTTGTCTAGCCATTCCACCAATCTGTTTGCCTGAAGTATGACACTGACAGTATCCTCCTGACAGTTAGCAATACTTCCAAGTTCTTTGTCGCCTGCAGATTTGGAGTTTGTGCACTTTATGTCAAGGTCTAGGTTATTATTAGAGTAAGTTTCTGTTATCCACCCACTGTACCAATGGAGATTTGTGTGTCGGGTCTGTTTTTTTTGACAGGACATGTCTTTTGTCCCTCTGAAGCTGGTGCCAACACTCGTTGCTGAGTTCACGGCTCCCTGTAAATCCCACTCTCACACAATCATTAATATCGTCACAGTCATGGGTAGTTGTTATCTGGGGCATGCCTTCAGTCCCCCTCTCTCACTGTTTGCAGATTCATGTGACTCCCGTGCTGCTCATGAGTCCTCAACACTCACATCACCACAAATCACCGAGCCACTTACTGATTAGGAACTTTCTGACTGAATGAAAATGAGAAATTCAGCTTACATCTTCGCTGAGCAGCATTTTTGATTAACCAGCACCTCCTTTTTCTCGATCATGCTGGATAACAGAAATATTACAGTACATAATCCCAGCATTGATCCTCTGCGGACATCACTATAAACCTCCCTCCCTCAAGTCTGAAAAATAATTGTCCACCGTCACTTTCTGCTTCCAATCACTCAGCCAATTTTCTATTCATTCTGCCACTTCCCCTTTCATTCCATGGGCTTCAGCTTTGCTGACAAGCCTGTTATGTGGCACTTGATTCAATATCCATAGACACACATCCACCTCATTACCTCCTCACCTGGCCCATGCTGGGACCAGTACCTTGGTGAATTATGTGACGAGGGACTGTGAATAGCTTGGGGGGTTGAATGGAGAGAAGTGCTCATGTGAAGGGAGATTTGGAAAGTTCACGAGGCAATGATGGTAAACAGAGTGTGACCAGAATTGACGCAGCGTACAAACATAAGTGTACACCAGCAAATATGATCAGAATGGGGAAAACGGCTTTAAGCTGACAGAGAGGGAGAAGAGTTCAGGTGCAATGAGATTTACGAATCCCAAGGTAAACATTGAGGCAATAGAAAAGGATATCGATGTAGGTAGAAGTTGAGTGGGACAGGAAGGGGCAGAGAGTTAATAGTGCATCAGCAAATAAGGTCCATGGAGGGAATATTAGTAAAAGAATAAAATCAAAGTCACTTTATCTGAATGTGTGATGCATTCACAATTAGGTCGAGGACCTGGTGCACAAATTAAGAAAAATGGTTTAGTTCTAATCATCCTCAAAGTGACAAAGTTAGAAGGTGAGTAAGGCTGAAAAATAAATATTCCAGAATACATAGTAATTTGAAAAGAGAGGCAGAACGGAAATGGAGCAGGAGTAACTGTGACAATATAATATACGGATATTTGTAAGAAATGAATTTGGCTCAGAAAATCAGGAAATAGAAGCAGTATGGGTGAAGATTAAGAATATTAATGGTCAGAAAATGCTGATGGCAGTGGTTTTCTTGGCCTCCTAACAATCTTTATACTATTGGACAGAACATTAAACAATATATTCATATATTATTGAAATACATTACAACAGCAATGTAATAATTGTGTGGGATTTCATCTTCATATAGACTGGACCAATCAATAAGCAAAAGATTTCTGGAAGATGAGTTTGTAGAATGCTTTTGTGATGATTTCTTGGAGCAATATCTTGTGGAACCGATTAGGAATGAAGTTATTTCAGATCTACTATTGGGAAATGATGTACGGCTGGTTATTAATCTCATAGTAAAAGAGCCACTGGAAAATCATGCTCATAATACAACTGAATTCCATATTAAATTTGAAAATGACATTCTCCAAACATAAACAAGAATCTTAAACTTATACAAAGACAATTACACAGGTATGAGTGGAAAGTTGGCTAGGGTTGATTGGGTAAATTGACAATAATGTATGGCAGCAAATAAACTGTGGGAAACATTGAAAGAAACAATTTAAAATGTTCAACAAAAATACATTCCATTGAAAAAAAACTCAGCGAGAAAGATCCAACTGTGGTTTACAAAGGTGATTATTGAAATGAAATTAGATTAAAAGAAAGTGCTTATGATGCTGAAAATAAGTCTAAGGATTAGGTGTGTTTTATAAACACGCAAAGGGCCACCAAAAAATTGATTTAAAAAGGAAAAGAACATGAGAGGTGATGCGCGTTGTCATACACGAGGCTTGATACTCGGGAAATAAAGGCTTTTATTTACTGTAACAAAGCAGCTAACAATTATATACACGATCCCAGACTGAGGGGCTCCAGCCAGAGCAGGGACCTTAAGACCTCTCCCAGGAGGCGGGGCCCGACTGGGATGTACCACAACACTACAATACAAAGGTGTAACAACCCCACCCTAACCCAACAGCAACATATGTACATACTTGTAGGACTGGCCAGACCCTGGCTCAGTACTATCCAGTGGGAACCAACGATGGTTCACCACATTCACCCCTCCTTTGAAAACAAAGGCCGGCGGGGTACAAAAACAGAATAATTTGTCATCAGTTTATAAGTTCAGACGGTCAGGGGGACCGCACCGTCGTTGTGACCTCCTCAATACCGGTGGTGACACCGGAGTAGGCACTTGCGGTGGCGTTCTCCCCAAGGCGATGTCCAGCTGTTCCTCCACAGACTCACAGGCCGGTTGACCCTGAGGTGACGGTAATCCATGGAGTCCCGACACGCCCTGAAGTGCGACCAACCTCTGGACTCAGGCCAGCTGTGCACGGGAGTAAAAGGGTTAAGCAATGGTCCCGATGCTGCCCGCGCCGTGTCCGGGGGGGAAACAAGAGTTAAGGGGTTTGTAACAGGGGGTATGGGAGTGACAGGGGTTGCTACGTCCCCTGCGGGCGCCAGGTCTCGGATCGAGACTGTGTCCTCTCGCCCATCAGGGTATGCCACATAGGCATACTGAGGGTTGGCGTGGAGGAGATGGACCTGTTCGACCAACGGGTCGGACTTGCGGGCCCTTACATGTCGCCGCAGGAGGACAGGTCCTGAGTACGTCAACCAAGACGGTAATGAGGTCCCCGAGGAAGACTTCCGAGGGAATGAAAACATCCTCTCATGGGGAGTAGCATTGGTTGCCGTACACAGGAGGGAGCGAATAGAATGGAGCACATCAGGGAGCACCTCTTGCCAACGGGAGACTGGAAGGCTTTTTGACTTCAACGCCAGTAAGACAGCCTTCCAGACTGTAGCATTCTCACGTTCCACCTGTCCGTTACCCCTAGGGTTGTAGCTCGTGGTCCTACTAGAGGCAATCCCGTATGAGAGCAGGTATTGCCTCAAGTCATCGCTCATGAACGACGAGCCCCTGTCGCTGTGAATGTAGCTGGGGTACCCGAACAGGGTAAAGAGATCACGGAATGCCTTGATAACCGTAGCAGCGGATGTATCAGAGCAGGGAACAACAAAAGGGAATCTAGAGTACTCGTCAATGATGTTGAGGAAGTACACATTCCGATCTGTTGAGGGAAGGCCCTTAAAATCGACACTCAGTCTCTCGAAGGGACAAGTGGCCTTGACTAAATGTGCCCGGTCAGGTCGGTAAAAGTGCGGTTTGCATTCCGCGCATACCCGACAGCTTCTTGTTATGGACCTGACGTCCTCCACCGAGTAAGGCAGGTTGCGGGCTTTTATAAAGTGGTAGAGCCGAGTGACCCCAGGATGGCATAGGTCATTATGGAGAGCCTGCAAACGGTCCTCCTGTATACTGGCGCATGTTCCACGCGAGAGGGCATCCGAGGGCTCATTGAGTTTCCCTGGACGATACATGATCTCATAGTTATAGGTGGAGAGTTCAATTCTCCACCGCAAGATCTTGTCATTCTTGATCTTGCCCCTCTGCGTGTTGTTAAACATGAACGCCACGGACCGCTGGTCCGTGATCAGGGTGAACCATTTTCCCGCCAAGTAATGGCGCCAGTGCCTGATGGCCTCCACAATGGCCTGGGCCTCCTTTTCCACCGCTGAATGCCGGATTTCGGGGCCTTGGAGGGTGCGGGAAAAAAGTGCGACGGGCCTGCCCGCCTGGTTAAGTGTGGCGGCCAGGGCGAAATCAGATGCATCGCTTTCCACCTGAAAAGGGATGGACTCATCAACAGCGCGCATCGTAGCTTTCGCGATGTCGGCTTTTAATATATCGAAGGCCAATCGGGCCTCTGGCGTTAGGGGAAAAGTAGTGGACTTAATGAGCGGACGGGCTTTGTCCGCGTAATTGGGAACCCACTGCGCATAATAAGAGAAGAAGCCTAAGCATCTTCTCAGTGCTTTTGCACTAGCAGGCAAGGGAAGTTCAGAAAGGTCTGGATCAGGGCCAATGACCCCGTTTTCCACCACGTATCCTAGGATGGCTAAACGGCGCGTACGAAACACACACTTCTCCCTGTTGTAGGTCAGGTTCAGGCGAGATGCAGTGCGTAGGAAATTCAGGAGATTCGTGTCATGGTCCTGCTGGTCATGGCCGCAGATGGTGACATTATCCAGGTACGGGAAGGTAGCCCGCAGCCCGTTCCGGTCCACCATTCGGTCCATAGCACGTTGGAAGACCGAGACCCCATTTGTGACACCAAAGGGAACCCTGAGAAAGTGATACAAGCGACCATCCGCCTCAAAACCCGTGTATTGTCGGTCCTCTGGGCGAATGGGGAGTTGGTGGTAGGCAGACTTGAGGTCTATGGTGGAGAACACCCGGTACTGCGCAATCTGATTGACCATATCAGATATGCGCGGGAGTGGATACGCATCCAGCTGCGTGTATCAATTAATGGTCTGACTATAGTCAATGACCATCCGGGGTTTGTTCCCGCTCTTGACCACCACGACCTGCGCTCTCCACGGACTAGCGCTGGGTTGTATGATCCTTTCTTTGAGGAGCCGCTGAACCTCAGATCGAATGAAGATCCGATCCTCAGCGCTCTATCGCCTACTCTTAGTCGCAATGGGCTTGCAGCCTGGCACAAGATTCTGGAACAGGGAGGGTGTGGTGATCTTCAGCGTCGAGAGGCTACAGGCGGGGCGCGTTGGGCAATTTGGAGGCTGCTGTTCTCCCACCGAAAGTGAAGGGAGTGGCCCACCGTACTGTAGGGTTACACTCCTCAAGTGGACCATGAAGTTAAGTCCGAGAAGTATTGGCGCGCAAAGGTGCGGCAACACTAGGAGCTTGAAACGCTCGTAAACTGTGCCTTGCACCGTTAAAGTTACCACGCAACTCCCTAGCATGGTGACAGACCGGGACCTCGATGCCATAGAAATTGTCTGTTTGACAGGTTGAATCCGGACTCCACACCGCTTCACAGTGTCTGGGTGGATAAAGCTCTCAGTGCTCCCGCTGTCAAATAGACAATAAATCAAGTGGTCATTTACCTGGATGTTCATCATAGATTTGTCAAGTCTATGAGGCTTGGCCTGGTCCAGGATGATCGACGCCACCGTTGGTTCATGAGCGCCACTGCAGGCAGCTGAAATCGACGAGGATGACCCCTGCTGGTCGTCCGCGGTCGGTGCCGACCAACATGGCCGCTCCCATAGGTCGCACGTGGGTGATGGCGCCAAACTCAGCGACCCCTGGTGGTCACACATCTCCGACTCTGTCGACTGTAATGGCGTCGTCCTGGCCTCGCACGTGGACGAAACCCTCGATGATTTCGACGACGAAGAACCGGACTCTGAGGAATCGCAGGCCGCACTGCTGTTCCTAGATTTAGATCGGCACACTTTCGAATAGTGCCCCTTCTTACCGCAGGCGGAGCACAACACAGCTTTAGCGGGACACCGTTGCCGAGTATGCTTCGCTCCCCCACAGAAGTAACACCGCGGGCCGCCCGGAGCTGCTGCCGTCGTCTGGCCCAAGTGTGAGCACGCCATTACGCAGCATTTCGAACCCGAGGGACGAGGAGGGATTGGCGACTGCTCCTGCCACGTTGTCTCCACGTGGTCTTCAGGATACAATACTAAGCTTTTGGAGGCCGTCTCCAGCATCTCCGCTAGCTCGATTGCCTGGGTAAGGTCAAGGTTACCTTTCTCTAATAGTTTAAGTCGAATGTACGACGAACCGACTCCCGCCACAAACGCATCTCGGGCGAGGTCGTTCATGCTCTGCTCAGCCGACACAGCTTTGCAGTTACAGCCCCTGGCTAGAGCTGTAGGAGCCCGTTCGCATATTCCTCCATCGTTTCGCCAGACTGCCGTCGTCAAGTGGCTAAGAGGTAACGAGCGTGTATTTCGTTGGGCGGTTTGATATAACGCTTCTTCAGAAGCTCGAGGGCCTTTGTGTAATCGGTGGCCGCACGGATCGTGAGGTAGACAGTGTCGCTTACCCTCGCATGGAGGACCCGGAGTCTGTCATCATCTGTGGTGACCGCAGCGGAGGCTGCCAGGTAATCTTCAAAACACTTCAGCCAGTGGTCGAAGGTGTTAGATGCGCCCACCGCACGTGGATCTAGTGTAAGGCGTTCCGGCTTCAGAATCTGCTCCATACTCTCTTTTTTTTTCTTCGACGAGAGTTTATTTACAGTAAATAATATTGATGCATGTTATCAAACATGAGGCTTGATGCTCAGGAAATAAAGGCTTTTATTTACTGTGACAAAGCAGCTAACAATTATATACACGATCCCAGACTGAGGGGCTCCAGCCAGAGCAGGGACCTTTATACCTCTCCCAGGAGGTGGGGCCCGACTGGGATGTACCACAACACTACAATACAAAGGTGTAACAACCCCAACCCTAACCCCAACAGCAACAAGTAGAACAACCCATCCCTAACCCCAACAGCAACATATGTACATACTTGTAGTACTGGCCAGACCCTGGCTCAGTACTATCCAGTGGGAACCAACGATGGTTCACCACAAGAGGAAAGTAGACAAGAACTTAAAAACAGAATGTAAGAGCTTTTAGAAATATATAAATATATAAAAGGAGGAGAGTATCTCAAGCAAATGTTTATCCCTTAGAAGCCGAGACAGGCAAAATTATTGTGGGGAATGATGAAATACAGAGACATTGAACAAATAATTTGTGTCTGCCTTCACAGTAGGAGTCAAAAATAGATGGTAACCTAGGGATTGAAATGAAAAAAAAATTAATATCAGCAGAGAAAACTTAAGCAACTAAAATCTAACAAAGCTCCAGGACCTGACGGCTTATGCACTAGCTTTCTAAAGGAAAGCCGCAGAAATGGTGGATTTCCGAGATTCTGGAATGGTCCCAGCTGATCAGAAGGCAGCAATTTAAAAAAGAGGTAAAGAGAAAACAAGTTAACATCAGTCATTTGGGAAATTATGGGACCTATTATTAAGGAATGCATTTAGAAAGGCATGCTTGTTCCAAAAGAGGAGAAAATGATCAAGTTTTGAGGATGTAACGAGTGGGATAGATAAAGGGGAACCGGTAGATGTAGATGTAAAGACATTTCCAAAAGCAGGTGCCTCATAAACTCAAATACACAAAATAAGGGCTCATAGAGTTTAGGATAATACATTAGCATGGATAGTGGATTGGTTAACAGACAGGAACATAACATAAAGGAGATACACATCGGTACCAACGACATAGGTAAGAGAAGGGACGGGGATTTAAAACAGGAATTTAGGGAGCGAGGGTGGAAGCTGAGAGCCAGGACAAACCATGTTGTCATCTCTGGTTTGTTGCCGGTGCCACGTGCTAGCGAGTTGAGGGAGAGAGTGCAGAGAGTGGCTGCAGGGATGGTGTAGGAGGGAGGGTTTCAGTTTCATGGATAATTGGAGCACATTGTGGGGAAGGTGGGACCTGTACAAACAGGACGGTTTACACCCGAACCAGAGGGGCACCAATATCCTGAGAGGGAAATTTGCTGCGGCTCTTCGGGGGGTTTAAACTAATTTGTCAGGGGGATGGGAAAACGAGCTGTCGTCCAGAAGCCAGTGTTGAGTGTAGTGAGGTACTGAGGAGGGTATCAAGGTCGCAGGAGTGTACCGGCACACAGGAAGGTGGGTTGAAGTGTGTCTACTTCAATACAAGGAGCATCCAGAATAAGGTAGGTGAACTTGGGGCGTGGATTGGTACTTGGGACTACGATGTTGTGGCCATTACGGAGACATGGTTAGAACAGGGACAGGAATAGTTGTTGGAAGTTCCGGGGTATAGATGTTTCAGTAAGAGTAGGGAAGGTGGTAAAAGAGGTGGAGGAGTAGCATTGTTAATCAAGGATAGTTTAACGGCTGCTGAAAGGCAGTTCGAGGGGGATCTGCACACTGAGGTAATATGGACTGAAGTTAGAAATAGGAAAGGAGCGGTCACGTTGTTAGGAGTTTACTATAGGCCCCCAAATAGTAATAGAGATGTGGAGGAAGAAATTATAAGGCAGATTATGGATAGGTGTGGAGGTCACAGGGTAGTTGTCATGGGTGACTTTAACTTTCCAAACATTGATTGGAACGTTTATAGGTCGAATAGTTCGGATGGGGCAGTTTTTGTACAGTGTGTGCAGGAGGGTTTCCTGACACAATATGTGGATAGGCCGACAAGAGGTGGGGCCACATTGGACTTGGCACTGGGTAATGAACCAGGCCAAGTGTTAGATTTGGTTGTGGGAGAGCACTTTGGAGATAGTGACCATAATTCGGTGTCTTTCATTATTGCAATGGAGAGGGATAGGGCCGTACGGCAGGGCAAGGTTTATAATTGGGGGAGGGGTAATTATGATGCGATTAGGTAAGAATTAGGGAGCATAAGATGGGAACAGAAACTGTCAGGGAAAGACACAAATGAAAAGTGGAGCTTGTTCAAGGAACAAATACTGCGTGTCCTTGATAGGCATGTCCCTGTCAGGCAGGGAGGAAATGGCCGAGTGAGGGAAGCATGGTTCACAAAAGAGGTTGAATGTCTTGTCAAGATGAAAAAGGAAGCGTTTGTAAGGATGAGAAAACAAGGTTCAGTTGGGTCGCTTGAGGGTTACAAGGTAGGAAGGAATGAGCTAAAAATAGGGCTTAGGAGAGCTAGGAGGGGACACGAGAAGTCCTTGGCGGGTCGGATCAAGGAAAACCCCAAGGCTTTTTACTCTTATGTGAGGAATAAAAGAATGACCAGGGTGAGGTTGGGGCCGGTCAAGGACGGCAGTGGGAATTTGTGCATGGAGTCAGGAGAGATAGGAGAGGTGATGAATGAATACTTTTCTTCAGTGTTCACCAAGGAGAGGGGCCATGTTTTTGAGGATGAGTGTGAGATACAGGCTGGGGGGGGGGCGGGGGGGGGGGGGGGCGGGGCAGGTGGAGGGGTGGGGGGGGGGGGGGTGTTAGCAAAACCAGGTTGCACTGAGATCGGCATTGAAGTGTGCCCCAATCAGCACAACAATAAACCTCCTTCCAGCCCACCACAGACGTCTCAGCGGCTTCCCCCACCCCGATTGGAGTTAGAGCCAGCACCACTCCCCCACCCCCCCGCTAGTCAATGTGGTGAACCATTGTTGGTTACCACCAGGAGTGCTGAGCCATGGTCTGGCCAGTACTATGAGTCTGTAGATATGTTACTGTTGGGGTTAGGGTTGGGCTGTTCTACCTGTTAATATAGTTGTTATGGTACACCCCAGTCGGCTCCGCCTCCTGGGAGAGGTATAAAGGTCACTGCTCTGCCTGGTGACCCTTTAGTCTGGGATTGTATATTGTATATAGTCGCTCTGTTATTGTTGGCAATAAAAGCCTTTATTTCCCGAGTACATCCTGCCTCCCGTGTGATTTATCGCGCATCAATTTTATTGCCAACAAGTAAATTCTTTTTTGAAAAAAAACCAAAAGAAAACATGGAGCAAATGCTTAAACCCGAACGGCTTACGTTGGACCCACCTCTGCTATTTGTGATATATATAAATGATTTGGAAGAAGGTGTAATTGGTGTAATCAGCAAGTTTGCGGATGACACGAAGATGGCTGGACTTGCGGATAGCGAAGAGCATTGTCGGGCAATACAGCAGGATATAGATAGGCTGGAAAATTGGGCGGAGAGGTGGCAGATGGAATTTAATCCGGATAAATACGAAGTGATGCATTTTGGAAGAAATAATGTAGGGAGGAGTTATACAATAAATGGCAGAGCCATCAGGAGTATAGAAACACAGAGGGACCTAGGTGTGCAAGTCCACAAATCCTTGAAGGTGGCAACACAGGTGGAGAAGGTGGTGAAGAAGGCATATGGTATGCTTGCCTTTATAGGACGGGGTATAGAGTATAAAAGCTGGAGTCTGATGATGCAGCTGTATAGAACGCTGGTTAGGCCACATTTGGAGTACTGCGTCCAGTTCTGGTCGCCGCACTACCAGAAGGACGTGGAGGCGTTAGAGAGAGTGCAGAGAAGGTTTACCAGGATGTTGCCTGGTATGGAGGGTCTTAGCTATGAGGAGAGATTGGGTAGACTAGGGTTGTTCTCCTTGGAAAGACGGAGAATGAGGGGAGAGCGAATAGAGGTGTACAAGATTATGAAGGGTATAGATAGGGTGAACAGTGGGAAGCTTTTTCCCAGGTTGGAGGTGACGATCACGAGGGGTCACGGGCTCAAGGTGAGAGGGGCGAAGTATAACTCAGATATCAGAGGGACGTTTTTTACACAGAGGGTGGTGGGGGCCTGGAATGCGCTGCCAAGTAGGGTGGTGGAGGCAGGTACGCTGACATCGTTTAAGACTTACCTGGATAGTCACATGAGCAGTCTGGGAATGGAGGGATACAAACGATTGGTCTAGTTGGACCAAGGAGCGGCACAGGCTTGGAGGGCCGAAGGGCCTGTTTCCTGTGCTGTACTGTTCTTTGTTCTTTGTACGTGCGGCGGGAGCATCGAACACTTTCGACCACTGGTTGAAGTGTTTCCAAGATTACCTCGACGCCTCCACAGCGGTCACCGACGACGCCGACAGACTCCGGGTCCTCCACGCGAGGGTAAGCGACGCTGTATACTTAGCGATCCGTGAGGCCCCCAACTACAAAGGGGCCCTTGAGCTTCTCAAGAAGTGATACAACAAACTGCCGAACGAGATGCATGCTCGACACCTTCTAGCCACTCGACGGCGGCAGCCCGGCGAAACGACGGAACAGTACGCGTGTGAACTTCAGCAGCTAGCCAGAGCCTGCAACTGCAAGTCAGTGTCGGCAGACCAGTACATGAACGACTTAGTTCGAGATGCGTTCGTGGCGGGAATCGGCTCGTCGTACATCCGCCTTCGGCTGTTGGAGCAAGGTAACCTCGATCTCACTAAAACCATAGCGTTAGCTGACGCCCTAGAAACGGCCTCCAAAAGTCTGGAGATGTACCCCGACGACCACGTGGGGACATTGTGGCAGGGGCAGCCGCAGACTCCACTTTATTCAGTGGGACCAAAAAACTGCGCGATTGCGTTTCCAGCCTCGGACCTGACGACGGCAGCAGCTCCAGGTGGCCTGCGGTGTTACTTCTGTGGGGGGGTGAAACACCCTCGGCAGCGATGTCCAGCTAAAGCGGTGTTGTGCTCCGCCTGCGGCAAGAAGGGACATTATTCCAAAGTATGCCGGACCAAACCTCCATCCAAAAACAGCAGTGCGGCGTGTGACTCCCCGGAGCCGGCCTCCATGTCTTCTGCATCTTCAAGGTCTTCGACCACGTGCGATTCCAGGGCGTCGCCATTCGTAACGACGGAGCCGCAAGACACGTGCGGCCTATGGGGGCAGCCATTTTGGTCGGCACCGACCGCGAACGACCAGCAGGGGCCGTCATCAACCATCTCAGCTGCCTGCAGTTGCACCCACGAACCAACGGTGGCGTCAATCATCCTGGACCAGGCCAAGCCTCACAGACTCGACAAGTCCATGATGGACATACAGGTAAACAGACGCCAGATTTATTGTTTGTTTGACAGCGGGAGCACGGAGAGCTTCATTCACCCTGACACCGTGAAGCGGTGTGGTCTCCAGATTCGGACTGTCAAGCAGACAATTTCGATGGCGTCAAGGTCCCGGTCTGTCACCGTGCTAGAGAGCTGCGTGGTCAATCTGACGGTGCAGGGCACGGTTTACGAGAACTTCAGGCTCCTTGTGTTACCGCACCTTTGCGCGCCGATACTCCTAGGACTAGATTTTATGGTCCACCTGAAGAGTGTAACCCTGCAGTACGATGGGCCACTCCCTCCGCTTTCAGTGGGAGACCCGCAGCCTCTAAATTGCCCACCGCGCTCCACATGTAGTCTCTCAACGCTCAGGATTACCACACCCTCCCTATTCCAGAATCTCGTGCCAGGCTGCAAGCCCATCGCAACAAAGAGCAGGCGTTACAGCGCTGAGGATCAGATCTTCATTCGATCTGAAGTTCAGCGGCTCCTCAAGGAAGGGATCATCCAACCTAGCGCTAGTCCTTGGAGAGCGCAAGTCGTGGTGGTTAAGAATGGGAACAAACCCCGGATGGTCATAGACTATAGTCAGACCATTAACAGATACACGCAGCTGGATGCGTATCCCCTCCCGCGCATATCTGACATGGTCAACCAGATTGCGCAGTACCGGGTGTTCTCCACCATCGACTTAAAATCTGCTCACCACCAGCTCCCCATTCGCCCAGAGGACCGACAATACACGGCCTTTGAGGCGGATGGCCGCCTGTACCATTTTTTAAGGGTTCCTTTTGGTGTCACGAATGGGGTCTCGGTCTTCCAGCGTGCTATGGACCGAATGGTGGACCAGAACGGGCTGCGGGCTACCTTCCCGTACCTGGATAACGTCACCATCTGCGGCCATGACCAGCAGGACCACGATGCCAACCTTCTTAGATTCTTACGCACTGCATCTCGCCTGAATCTGACCTACAACAGGGAGAAGTGTGCATTTCGCACGCGCCGCCTAGCCATCCTCGGATACGTGGTGGAAAACGGGGTCCTTGGCCCTGATCCAGACCGTATGCGTCCCCTCCTCGAAATCCCCCTGCCCACTGGCATCAAAGCACTGAGAAGATGTTTAGGCTTCTTCTCATACTATGCACAGTGGGTTCCCAATTACGCGGACAAAGCCCGTCCGCTCATCAAGTCTACCTCCTTTCCCCTAACAACAGAGGCTCGCTTAGCCTTTGCAGGAATAAAAGCCGACATCGCGAAAGCCACGATGCACGCTGTTGACGAGTCCATCCCCTTCCAGGTGGAGAGTGATGCATCTGATTTCGCCCTGGCCGCCACACTTAACCAGGCGGGCAGGCCCGTCGCCTTTTTCTCTCGCACCCTCCAAGGCCCTGAAATTCGACATTCGGTGGTGGAAAAGGAGGCCCAGGCCATTGTGGAGGCCGTTCGGCATTGGCGCCATTACTTGGCGGGAAAACGGTTCACCCTGCTCACGGACCAGCGGTCCGTGGCGTTCATGTTCAACAACATGTTATGGGGTAAGATCAAGAATGATAAAATTTTGAGGTGGAGAATCGAACTCTCCACCTACAATTATGATATCACGTACCGTCCAGGGAAGCTCAACGGGCCCTCGGACGCCCTGTCGTGAGGAACATGCGCTAGTATGCAGGAGAATCGATTACAGGCCCTCCATAATGACCTCTGCCATCCGGGGGTCACTCGGCTCTTCCACTTCATAAAGGCCCGGAATCTACCCTACTCGGTGGAGGATGTCAGGTCCATAACCAGAAGCTGCCGGGTATGCGCGGAATGCAAACTGCACTTCTACCGACCTGACAGGGCACACCTCATTAAGGCCACTCGTCCTTTTGAAAGACTGAGTGTGGACTTTAAGGGCCCCCTTCCCTCGACAGATCAGAACGTGTACTTCCTCAATGTGATTGATGAGTACTCACGATTCCCTTTTGTCATTCCCTGTTCTGATATGACCGCTGCCACGGTTATCAAGGCATTACGTGATCTTTTCACCCTGTTCGGTTACCCCTGTTATATCCACAGCGATAGGGGCTCGTCGTTCATGAGCGACGACTTGAGGCAATACCTGCTCTCATATGGGATTGCCTCTTGTAGAACCACGAGCTACAACCCAAGGGGTAACGGACAGGTTGAACGTGAGAATGCTACAGTCTGGAAGGCTGTCTTACTGGCGTTGAGGTCTAAAGGTCTTCCAGTCTCCCGTTGGCAAGAGGTGCTCCCTGATGCGCTCCATTCCATCCGCTCACTCCTGTGTACGGCAACCAACGCTACTCCTCATGAGAGAATGTTTTCATTCCCTAGGAAGTCTTCCTCTGGGACCTCATTACCGTCTTGGTTGACGTACTCAGGACCTGTCCTCCTGCGGCGGCATGTTAGGACCCGCAAGTCCGACCCTCTGGTTGAACAGGTCCATCTCCTCCACGCCAACCCTCAATATGCCTACGTGGCATATCCTGACGGGCGAGAGGACACGGTCTCGATTCGAGATCCGGCGCCAGCAGGGGGCTTGGAAACCCCTGTCGCTCCCACACCCCCAGTTAGGGACCCCCCGACCATTATCTCTCCTCCTGACACGGCGCGGGCAGTATCGGGACCACCACTTAACCCTCTTACTCCCGTGTACAGCTTGCCTGAGTCCAGGAGATGGTCGCCACTTCAAAGCGTGCCCGAGTCCAGCGGATTGTCACCACCTCGTGGTCTACCGGCCCGTGAGGCACTGGAGGAGTCACTGGACACCGCCTTGGAGAGAAGGTCACCGCGATTGCCTGAACCGGCGTCATCGCCGGTGTTGAAGAGGTCACAGCGACGGTGCGGTCCCCCAAAACGACTGAACTTATAGAGAGATGAACAATTGTTCTGTGTTTTGTACCCCGCCGGCCTTTGTTTTCAAAGGAGGGGTGAATGTGGTGAACCATTGTTGGTTCCCACCAGGTAGTGCTGAGCCAGGGTCTGGCCAGTACTATGAGTCTGTAGATATGTTACTGTTGGGGTTAGGGTTGGGCTGTTCTACCTGTTAATATAGTCCTTATGGTACACCCCAGTTGGCTCCGCCTCCTGGGAGAGGTATAAAGGTCACTGCTCTGCCTGGTGACCCTTTAATCTGGGATTGTATATTGTATATAGTAGCTCTGTTATTGTTGGCAATAAAAGCCTTTATTTCCCGAGTACATCCTGCCTCCCGTGTGATTTATCGCGCATCAGTCAATCTCTTCCGCCTCCCCCCCCAACATGGGACCCCACCACTCCCCAACAGTAAGACGACGAGCATGGGCTCAAGATTACCACCTTTGTGTCTGGAGTGTTAAACCGTACTGGATTCCTCAGTCGGCTGTAAGTTTGTGGGCCGCAGACTGTGAGTCGTATTATCTTTTGTTTCTCCTCTGCTGTGATCTCAATAGCTAAGCAGAAATAACGCAGCCTCTCGATATATTGCCCCCCCTTCCCCTCGCCACCCCCATCCGGGGTTTTTCTTGGAAGACAAGGCAATTCCCCCAATTGTGTGTGAGGATATAGCATTGGGTTTTATTATTGGCTGCTTACGAATAACACTCTCCAACACTGACCGGGGCACATGTCGCCAGTGCAAGCACCTTAAGTTGTCTCCACTATCCCAAATCAACTTAGCATTAAATTTTCTTGGTACATCACCTTTGTCTGTACAACAAATAAAGTCCTGGATCCAGAGACACCCCATATTGTCAAGTCAAGGATATGACAGGCATCATGGCAGGACTTCAAAATAGTTGAAGCCTTATCAACCAAGGAAGGACGAACTTCGCTGCAAGGATAGTATCCTTCTGTGGGAAGCAAGAATGGCTATCCCCATACCTGAAAGAAAGTTATTGCTAGATAAATTACACAGCAGCCATCCAGGAATTTCAAAGATGAAGATGTTGGCTTGTAGTTACATTCGATGGGCTGAGATAGATACAGATATCAAAGGAATGTTAACCTGTGTGTTCAATGCTAACTGCAACAGAAATTACCAACTGCAGCCCCAGTGCACCCTTGGAAGGGCCAGGTCAGCCATGGGTGGGAGGTCATGTTGATTATCCAGGTCCTATATGGGTACAATGTTCCTGCTATTAGTAGATGCACATTTAAAATTGACATTTATGAGATGAAGTCCACAATTGCCTATGCCATGGTAGAGAAGCTACATTACTACTTTCCCCTCCATGGTCTGCCAGAGGTACTAGTTTCAAACAATGGGACAACATTTACCAGTGCTGAGCGCCAACACTTCATGTCATCAAATGGAGTTAAACACATATGTACTGCAACTTACCACCTCTCCTCTCATGGGCTTGTTGAACATGCCATACAGACCTTTAAGGCAGCCATGGGTAAAAAAACAACCACCAGCACCCCTGCAGACAGCATTGGCATGTTTCCTCATTACTTACAGAACCATGCTACACATGACTTCTCAAGAAACCCCTGCTGAATTAATGATAGATCATCGGTTAAGAACCGGGTTGGACTGGTGGGAAGGGTAGAGTCAAGGCAAAGTGCTCAGAAGAAGACTCATGATATATCATGGGGTGAGAGGACATTTGAAATAGATGGTCCAGCATTTGTCAAAAATTTCAGGAGTGTACAGAGCTGGGTCCCAGGTGTTGTGGTTTGTATCATATGAGGTGGAGGTACAGAATAAAATCCTTCAAAAGGATGTGGATCATTTGGGGAGACGGGAGTCACTTTGAGAGTCAATGGGGCAGTCCACTCTGATTGTACCCACCAGTAATGTGACTGTTAGTCAAGGAACTGAGGAGGTGAGTCAACCTGAAGAAGGGCTGGTACTGTTCCTGTGTGAACTGACAAAGCAATGAGCACTGATGTACTTTTGCTAAAAGAAAGTCAGGTTTCGCAGTGTAGTGTGTGGCCCCTCTAAAGGTGTGGGGGTTAGGGGGGGAACTGAAAGCGTTAATAATTACACAAGTTTCAAAAACCATATAAGCTGCTATGAAAAAAATAAAAGGTCTTGATAAACGTCTTCACAGATAAGCTTCAAGGCATTTAGTCTGAGAGAATTCATTAATTTAGACATCTGGAACTGTAAGAAGGGAGTGATATCCACAGATACAAACTGGGACATCGCTGATAACTAGTAACAATTATGAATTAGGTCAGCTGACATGATTAAGTCTTCATGTTGTTTGGATATTATAACTAAGCAAGGGTGAGGTGATTGTGATTGGTTTTAATATCTGTACCATATGAATGATGTAACAATCAATAACTGTGAGTAGCTAGAGATACTCCTATTTCTTGATTGGTATATGGTAATTACTTGTAATTGAATTTGAAACTATAACTGCTTGTTTATTCCTGAATTCTGGGCTCTGGCTAGTTGCCGGCACTGACCTGTGCCTTTCAAGGGACCTCCGCTATATAGCTTGCATTAAAACAGCTGTTTAAGAGAACTCCATGACTTGGTCTGGTTACTTGAAGGGTAAAGTTGTAATCAATTAAATGACTGAACATCAAACCCGCAACAGGGCATTTGCCGAGAGCCATGTTATCCGCAAAGATCATCCCGGTGCAAAGCTGAGACAATCGGCAGCACAGCACTTACCACAGCTCGAGAAGCGACTCATAGTTGAAGCCAGGGAGTCACCCAGAGCTCTGTGACTGTAATCGCACTGTAATTTAGTTTTAAAATTTATTTATTAGTGTCACAAGTAGGCTCACATTAACACTGCAATGAAGTTGCTGTGCAAATCCCCTAGTCGGGTGTTCTGGTTTCCTCCCACAGTCCGAAAGATGTGCTGGTTAGATGCACTGGCCAGGCTAAATTCTCCCTCAGAGTACCTGAACAGGCATTGGAGCGTGGTGACTAGGGAATTTTCATAGTAACTTCATTGCAGTTTTAATGTAAGCCTACTTGTGACTAATAAATAAACTTAAACACTCTGGTGCCTGTTTGGGTACACTGAGGGAGAATTTAGCGTAGCCACCGCAGGGAGGAAACCGGAGCACCCGGAGGAAACCCACGCAGACACAGGGAGAATGTGCAGACTCCACACAGACAGTGACCCAAGCTGGGAATTGAACCTGGGTCCCTGGCACTGTGAGGCAGCAGTGCTAAGCAGTGTGCCACCATGCCGTCCTGACCGTATATATATTCTCCTTTATTTGGCAATAAAGCCTTTGTTGCTTCAAGCCACATCGAGTTGCCCTCGATCTATTACATTGAGAATCCAACCCAGACTATTTCTACTGCGGATACACAACCTGTTGAACTACCTCACTCCCCAAGGAAGAGAAAATCCCCCTAGAGACTAATTTCAATCTAACCTGTGTTAAGAATATTTATTGTTGATGTTGTCTTGTGAATAGTTTAAGTTTTTCTAGTATGTTGTAGTAAGGGACTTAAAGGGGGAGGGATGTAGTGAACATCTTTAAGGGAACGTCTTTAAGGGAGCCAATCAGGCCAAACAGCGGGAACCTCCCAGGACTGAGCATAAGCTTTCCTGGCAGAATCAATCCTGGAGCTGCAGAAGTCGGCTGCACATCCGGGCCCTCTGTATGTAAGCAGAGTTATTCTAATAAATAGTCTGTTGTTGAAACCTGGTGGCTGCCAATCACTCAGATATTACAGAATCTTAAAATGTTCAGTTTAATTATAAAAGCCAGTTGTTAATTTTGCTTAGATGTGATACAAAAAATGATTAATATAATTAATAGTAATATAAAGAATCTTTTTTTTTACAACAAGGTGATATTATCTTGTTTGAATATTCTAATATGATTCAGTGTGTTTCCTCATTGCCCACAGAAACAGGCTGGGGCAGCATGGTGGCACAATGGTTAGCACTGCTGCCTCACAGCACCAGGGACCTGGGTTCAATTCCCGGTTTGGGTCACTGTCCGTGTGGAGTTTGCACATCCTCCCTTGTGTCTGTAGCAGGATCCCCTTTTTAACTCCACCCAACGGGCTCACTTTGGGCTTGGCACACCGATTGTCCAAACCCCACCACTGCCCGGGTGATCCTTTCCCTCTTACCGGTGGACTCACAGCCACCTTGCGCCTACTCCGCTAGAGTAGCGCCCCCGAGAGAGAGAGAGAGAGGAAAGGAAAGCCTCTGCCCACCTTTACCTGGTAGCCTTTCCTGAGTGGGCGGTTTCAAAGCGCCCAGAGTACCTTCAGTTCTAGACTCCGGAATTATGGTAAGGGATATTTAATATTGTGACTTGGTCAGAGATCATTGGTGAGAAATTGAAAAGATCAAAACGGACTCCAATGGAAGTCAACGATATATATATATATTTATTAAAACATCAAGGTCAATATCACCAAACACCAGGAAAACAACACACAATGCCTTATGCTCTATAAGACTATAGCTATGGAAGGAATACTAAAATGGGCACAACGGGAATGCTTACTTTACACAAGTTTACCAGTGTCTTAAACTATGAAAGGTGCATGCAAAAGCCCCCCCCCCCTTTCCCCAAAGCCTCATCCACTATGATGATCTCGGGAACTTCGCGAATTACCAGAGGATACTCACAATCCTAGTTTAAATTGCTCAGTGGGCTTCGGGCTGCGTGCTGGAGACAAACGAGAGGCAGGAACAGGAGAAGAGAGAGGAGAGAGAGAGACCAGAGCTTGCTTGTCCCTTTTTAAAACCTGAACCAGTGATTCTCTCACACAAAACAGTTTCTGATCATTGGTAGTTTCGATTGACTGGAACAAAAAGGGCCGGAACTGTCGGGACCGCCCTTAATCGATATTTTAATGTCTTTTAAATGTTCTCTGAGTCAGCCTGATTGGAATCCCATCAGCGAGCTGAGTCTTGATGTTGTCCGTGGATGGAATGATCTCTGTTCTCATTGTCTTGCTGCTGGGCTATTTACTCCTCATCTGCTGGCCATGGTTTCTCCTTTGTTTCCTGTTGATTAGATCATCCCTGTCTCGACCTTCTCGTTATTCCCAGCCTCTTGCATATTCATGTGGTTGTATAGTTCCTGACAACCAGCCGGCCATTTTCCTTATCCCTGGGTTCTTTAATCATGGAGGATTTGCCCTAAAACTTACATGTCTGCATGGGTTTCCTCCGGTGCTCCGGTTTCCTCCCACACTCCAAAGATGTGTGGGTTAGGTGGATTGGCCATGCTAAATTGCCCCTTAGTGTCAGGGGGACTAGCTAGGGTAAATGTATGGGCTTATGGGGATAGGGCCTAGGTGGGATTGTGGTCAGTGCAGACTTAATGGGCCGAATGGCCTCCTTCTGCACTGTAGGATTCTATGAATACCACACATGACTACTTGAATGATCCCTACTGAGTTAATGATAAGTTGTTGGATAAGAACCAGGTTGAAATTTGGTGAGGAAGGTGGAGTCAAGGCAAAATGTTCATCCATACGTTTACATACATCACTCACTACAGCATGACTGTCAGGTTACTAATTGGGAAGTACATGCAAAGAAAGTTCAAGCAGTATGTGTTTAAAATGTGATCACTTTGCATGTTTGACAACTGCAGTAACTAACCAGGTAGTAAATGTTCAGTTTGTGGCAGGACCTTTCTGCACTCTTTAGGGGGTGACTCTTGATGGGTGAGGAAGGTTTTCACTGGCTGGGCACAAGTTTCAGCTGTGATTAATGCAACAGCACATCAGAAACACTGGACACAGCAAGATCAAACTGCATCGACGTTACCACCTACCATCCTGCTGGTTAAATAACACCGTGATAATGGAGTCACTGACAAATCAGAATCATCAACCTCAAACTATTCATCTACAACTGACTCAGGGCAGGTGTAAGGGGAACTGAAAGGTCAGTATGGACGAGCTTTGGAAACCTTGAATCCAAAGTCATCTTTGAGTACCCTCCACATACCAACAGCTCCAATGTTTCTCAGCAGGATCACTTTAGAATTTATCTCCCTTTGAGTGGAAGTCATTTCCTCTGGATCGACTGTTCTGAACAAACAAGAACATCTGGTGAAGCTCACCATCATCTCATCCCGATCGAATTCTAAAGTGTTTGAGAAAACCCAAGTTGCTGTTGTAAGCTGGTTATGTTGGATCTTGTTTATATTATAGCCATGGCCTCCCACCACTCACTCACCCCCGAGGGAGAAAACTCATGATTATATATTACCCGATAGACAACTAATGCAACAAATTACTGAACAAGTATTTCGTCATAAATTAATTAACTTAACAGTAAATACCTTACAACCTATTTCTACACTCCCACCAATTATGGAAACTCAGGCCTTTCAGCCGGCTCCCTGCTCCCTGCTGCACATCTTCCCCTGTCCTTTACAAATCGTGTCCTCTGAGTATCCCTCAACGGACTTCCAGTCACAAGGCCTCCTTGTCATCTCCTAGACCAGTGGTTCCCACACTTTTTTCACTGGGCCGCACTTTCGGAATAAAAATTTGTTCGCGCCACACCGAATTTTTTATTGATAAAAAATACATTCAAAAACAAAAAAAAAACAACTCCTAGCAGTGCTTGATTCATAACATAGAACACAACTACTTTATAATATGATCATGGGACATCCAGAAAGTATAAAACAATCACTTTGGAAAATATCTAATCCATGTTTAAATGTTTCTTTGATTGTCCTCGAATCTTCCCGCCACACTTGCCATCCTCTCCCGCCGCACCAGTGTGGCGCGCCGCACCCTTTAGGAACCACTGGTCTCGACCCTTAAATCTCCACCCAACCTGTCTCTTTGAACAGAAATCAGTTCTCCTCACCATTCTGCTCAGTGGGTAACATAAGACAGTGGTTAACAACAGCTGTTTTCACTCATCCGCTCCTCATTCCCAAGTCTGAGACTCTGTGCCCAGGAAAACCAATTGCTCCTCTTTCATATCAAGGTGTGAAAACTGGCATTTGATTGGCTTTAGGTCTGGACCTCATTCCCCATGGCAACCAAATCACTAAGGTAGAGTTCAGTATGATCTCCTCATCAGGTAGAAAGAACATGAAGAGACAATATAAAATAAGAGGTAAAATTCTTAAAGATCTGATTGCATTTGTGCACAGATCATTGAAGATCGCAGGACAGGTGGAGAAAGCAGGTTATAGAGCAAATATGATTCTAGTCTTTATTAATGCGGCAAAGAGTACAAGGGGAGGCAGTGACACAGCGGAATTGTCGCCGGACTAGCAATCCAGAAACCCAGGGTAATGTTCTGGAGACTCGGGTTCAAATCCCACTACGACAGATGGTGGAATTTGAATTCAATAAAAATCTGGTATTAAAAGTCTAATGATGACCATGAAACCATTGTTAATCATCTGGTTCACTAATGTCATTTATGGAAGGAAATCTGCCGTCCTTACCCGGTATATTTGACTCCAGACACACAGCAATGTGATTGACTCTCAAATGCCCGCTGAAATGGAGGGAAGTTAAGGATTGGCAATAATGCTGGCCCATCCAGCGATGCCCACATCCCATAAAAATGAAAAAAAAGGGCAAGGAGATTATGCTGAACCTATACAAGAGAGTAGTCAGATCTCAGCTGGAATATTGTGTACAATTCTAAGTGCCACACTATCGGAAGGATGTGTGTGGTGAACCATCGTTGGTTCACCACTGAGGGTTGTTATTATATTACTGTTGGGCTAGGGTGTTGTTACTGTGGGGGTTGTACAATGTTGTTGGGTTAGGGTGTTTACCTGTTATAAGAGTTATCATGGCACATTCCAGTGGGGTCCCGCCTCCGGTGGCGAGGTATAAGACCCCCTGCTCCGGCAGGACCCCTTCAGTCTGAACTGGTGTATTCGTGTTAGTAGTTCCATTGTTACACAATAAAAGCCTTCAATATCGAAGCCTTGGTTCCACGTGCTTAATTGTCGCGCATCAATTGTATTGTGTAACAGAAAACTCACAGCTGTACAAAAAAAAATAGAGAGTATGGAACAGATCTTAAAACCGGATCGTCTGACACTGGACCCACGTGCGGTCGGTGCCGCTAACACATTCGACCATTGGTGGAAGTGTTTCGAGGACTACCTGGCAGCCTCGGTAGCTATCACTACAGACAGTGATAAACTCCAGGTCCTCCACGCAAGGGTAAGCGACACGATTTATCTCGCCATTCGTGCAGCTCCCACTTACCCGGGTGCCGTCGAGCTCCTAAAAAAAAGATACACGAAGCCACCCAACGAGATACATGCTCGTTACCTCCTCGCTACACGACGTCGGCAGTCGGGCGAAACCATGGAGGACTACGCCAATGAGCTCCTGCAGCTTGCCAGGGGTTGCGATTGTAAAGACGTATTGGCCGAACAATATATGTACGACCTCGCCCGAGACGCGTTCGTAGCAGGGGTAGGGTCCTCGTACATCAGGCTTAAATTGCTGGAAAAGGGGAAACTCGACTTGACCCAAGCAATGGAGATGGCTGTGATGCTGGAAGCGGCGTCGAAGAGCTTGGCGCTGTACCCCAAGGACCACGTGCAGTCAACGTGGCTGGAGCAAGCTCAGCTCCCTCCTTGCCCCGCTAACCCGCGCTCCCAGATCGATCCGACGACGGCGGCAGCTCCAGGTGGCCAGCGATGCTATTTTTGTGGTGGGGCCAAGCATCCACGGCAACAGTGTCCGGCAAGAACGGCAATCTGCAGCCAGTGCGGTAAAAAAGGCCACTACGGCAAAGTCTGCAGGTCCAAGCCTAAAAACGGCAGTGCAGCTTGTAACCCTCCAGAACGGAGACAATCTCCTTCGGCGTCGCAGTACCCACGAGGTCCGACCACGTGCGATCCCAGGACGGCGCCATCGTGGCTGACGGAGGAGGAGGAAGACCACCAGGAGTCGCTGCGCTTGGCGCCCTCGCCCACGTGCGATTCATGGGGGCGGCCATCATGGTCCACGACGACTAGGAGCGACCAGCAGGGGTCCTCAGCATCCACATCGGCAGCATGCAGTGACGCCCAGGGGCCAACGGTGGCGTCGATCTCCCTGGACCAGACCAGGCACTACAGACTTGAAAATTCCATGATGGATATAAAGGTTAGTGGTCGAACTGTGAATTGTCTGTTTGACAGTGGGAGCACCGAAAGTTTCATACACCCTGAAACTGCTAAAAGGTGTGGACTCCGGGTTCTCCCTGCCAAGCAGACAATTTCCATGGCATCACGGTCCCGGTCTGTACCGATCCAAGGACGATGTATGGTAACTCTTGAGGTACAGGGCCCAATTTACGAGCAATACAGGCTCCTTGTGTTACCTCACCTTTGCGCGCCAATTCTCCTCGGACTAAACTTTATGGTCCACATGAAGAGTGTGATCCTACAGTACGGTGGGCCACTCCCTTCACTGGCAGTAGGGAATCAGCCGCAGCCTCCAAATTGCCCAAAGCGCCCCGCATGCAATCTATCCACCCTGAAAATCACTACACCATCCCTTTTTAAAAATCTGGTACCTGGCTGCAAGCCCATCGCTACTAAAAGTAGGCGTTACAGCGCTGAGGACCGGATCTTTATTAGATCTGAGGTTCAGCGGCTCCTCAAGGAAGGGATCATACAGGCCAGTGCTAGTCCGTGGAGAGCGCAGGTCGTGGTAGTCAAAAGCGGGAACAAACCTCGGATGGTCATCGACTATAGTCAGACCATTAATCGTTATACGCAGCTGGATGCGTATCCTCTCCCACGCATTTCTGATATGGTCAATCAGATTGCGCAGTACCGAGTGTTTTCTACCATAGACCTTAAGTCCGCCTACCATCAACTCCCCATCCGCCCAGAGGACCGACAATATACGGCTTTTGAGGCGGATGGTCGTCTATACCAATTCCTCAGGGTTCCATTTGGTGTCACCAATGGGGTCTCGGTCTTCCAGCGTGCTATGGACCGAATGGTGGACCAGAACGGGTTGCGGGCTACCTTCCCGTACCTGGATAACGTCACCATCTGCGGCCATGACCAGCAGGACCACGACACGAATCTCCAACACTTTCTGCGCACTGCATCTCGCCTGAATCTGACCTATAACAGGGAGAAGTGCGTATTCCGTACGCGTAGGTTAGCCATCCTCGGATACGTGGTGGAAAACGGGGTCATTGGCCCTGATCCAGACCGTATGCGCCCACTTACTGAACTTCCCTTGCCCGCTAGCACGAAAGCACTGAGGAGATGCCTCGGGTTCTTTTCGTATTATGCACAGTGGGTCCCCAACTACGCGGACAAAGCTCGTCCGCTCATTAAGTCCACGACCTTCCCACTTACGCCGGAGGCCCAATTGGCCTTCAAGGCTTTGAAAAGCGACATCTCGAAAGCCACGATGCACGCGGTGGATGAATCCATCCCTTTCCAGGTGGAGAGTGATGCATCTGATTTCGCCCTAGCCGCCACATTAAACCAGGCAGGCAGGCCCGTCGCGTTTTTTTCCCGCACCCTTCAAGGCCCCGAAATTCGGCACTCAGCGGTGGAGAAGGAGGCTCAGGCCATTGTGGAGGCAGTCAGACACTGGCGCCATTACCTGGCAGGGAAGCGGTTCACCCTGATCACGGATCAACGATCCGTGGCGTTTATGTTCAGCAACACGCAGAGGGGCAAGATCAAGAACGATAAGATCTTGCGGTGGAGAATTGAGCTCTCCACCTATAATTACGATATTATGTATCGTCCAGGGAAGCTCAATGAGCCCTCGGATGCCCTCTCGCGCGGAACATGCGCCATCATGCAGGAGGACCGCTTGAAGGCTCTCCACAATGATCTGTGTCATCCTGGAGTCACCAGACTCTACCACTTCGTCAAAGCCCGCAACCTGCCCTACTCGGTGGAGGATGTCAGGTCAGTGAGGAGAAGCTGTCGGATTTGCGCAGAATGCAAACCACACTTTTATCGACCAGACCGGGCACAATTGGTCAAGGCCACTCGCCCTTTTGAGAGGCTGAGTGTGGATTTTAAGGGCCCCCTTCCCTCAACGGACCGGAATGTCTATTTCCTCAACATAATAGACGAGTATTCCCGGTTTCCGTTTGTTGTCCCCTGTGCGGACACGTCGACTGCCACCGTCATCAAGGCATTCAGTGAGCTTTTTACCCTGTTCGGGTACCCCTGCTACATTCATAGCGACAGGGGCTCGTCGTTCATGAGCAACGACTTGAGGCAATTCCTGCTCTCATTCGGGATTGCCTCTAGTAGAACCACGAGCTACAACCCTAGGGGTAACGGACAGGTGGAAAGGGAGAATGCTACAGTCTGGAAGGCTGTCCTACTGGCACTGAAATCCAGGGGCCTTCCAGTCTCCCGTTGGCAGGAGGTCCTTCCAAATGTGCTCCATTCTATCCGCTCCCTCCTGTGTACGGCAACCAATGCTACTCCCCACGAGAGGATGTTCTCATTCCCTCGGAAGTCGTCCTCGGGAACCTCATTGCCAGCCTGGTTGACGTACCCAGGACCCGTCCTTCTGCGGCGACATGTGAGGGCTCGCAGGTCCGACCCCTTGGTCGAACCGGTCCAACTCCTCCACGCCAACCCTCAGTATGCCTATGTGGCATATCCTGACGGGCGAGAGGACACTGTCTCCATTAGAGACCTGGCGCCCGCAGGGGACGTAGCAACTCCTGTCGCTCCTATTCCCCCAGTCACGAATCCACTACTCCTCATTGCTTCCCCAGACGTGGCGCGGTCAGCACCGGGACCAGTGCATAACACTTTTACTCCCATGTACAGCTTGCCTGAGACTCGGAGATCGGCGCCACCATCATCACCACCACCACCACCACCAAAGGTTCCAGGATCCCCTGCACCATCGCCTCACCAGGGCCAACCGGCCCGGGAGTCCTTGAGGGGACAGCCGGACGCTGTTTTGGAGAGAACGCCACCGCAAGTACCTGCTCCGGTTTCGCAACTGGTGTTGAGGAGATCACAGCGTCGGTGCGGTCCTCCAGGCCGTCTGGACTTGTGAATTCTGTTTATATGACCTGTTTTTTCTTGCACCCCGCCACCTTTTGTTCTTAAAGGAGGGGTGAATGTGGTGAACCATCGTTGGTTCACCACTGGGGGTTGTTATTATATTACTGTTGGGCTAGGGTGTTGTTACTGTGGGGGTTGTACAATGTTGTTGGGTTAGGGTGTTTACCTGTTATAAGAGTTATCATGGCACATTCCAGTGGGGTCCCGCCTCCGGTGGCGAGGTATAAGACCCCCTGCTCCGGCAGGACCCCTTCAGTCTGAACTGGTGTATTCGTGTTAGTAGTTCCATTGTTACACAATAAAAGCCTTCAATATCGAAGCCTTGGTTCCACGTGCTTAATTGTCGCGCATCAATGTGAACACATTGGAGAGAGTGCAAAACAGATTTACAAGAATGATTTACAAGAGATGAGAAACTTTACTTATCAGGATAAATTGGAGAGATTGGGACTGTTCTCCTTAGAGAGAAGAAGACTAAGAGGAGATTTGATAGAAATGTTCATGAGGGTGCTGGACAGAGTAGATAGGGAGAAACTGTTCCCACTCGTCAAAGGATCAAGAATGAAAGGGCACAGATTTAAAGTGATTTACAAAATAAACAAATGTGATACAGCGAGTGGCCACAGAACCTGAAAGTGATGGGTGAACAGCTTGTGGTTAGCATCCAGCCAAGCTGTGTGGATTAAAGATAAGTATCGTTATGAATGCGGTTCATGTCAGCAGCAATAACATGGGTAGAATGAGGGATAAGATTCTATATCAGGGAGCTAGGAAAGGGACTAGCACGCAGGTCCTCAAAGGAAGGGCTTTAGATTCCTGGGCATTGGAAGAGCTTCTGGGGGCAATGGACCTGTACAGGCTGGACACATTGCAACTAAACAGAACAAGATGGAATTTGCTTGTGAGCTGGTTTGTCAGTGTTGTTTGGGAGGGTTTAAACTAACTTGGCTGGGAGGCAGGATATAACATTACAAACAAAGGATTAGGTGTGAGACATAATGACTGAGACTGAGGGGCAATGAAATAAAGTCTAAATTAGTGTACACTGCAGGCATAAAACACTCAAAGCAATGGTAAATAAAGCTTGCAAACTCACGCTCACATCGAGGCAGGAATATATGATGGAAAAGGTACTAAGTCTTACTAAAGGTGCTCGGGGATGATCGGTTGGTTAGCTCTAGTAATATTTATATGACAGTGCTGGAGGGGATGTCATACAGGTGTCAGGGACAGAACCTATTTGGTTAAAACTAAGAAATAATAGAGTACCATGACATTACTGGGTATATTCTAAATGCCACCAACCTGTGTATAAGAAATAGGAGCAAGAGTAGCCCCTTTGGCCCTTTGAGCTGCTCCGCCATTCAATAAGATCATGGCTAATCTGGCTTTATCTCAACTCCACTTTCCTGTCTCCACCCATAACCCTCGACTTCTATTTAGATCAAAAATCTGTCTAACTCTGCCTTGAATGTGTTCAGTGACGCAGCCCGCACTGCCCGCTGGGGTGCACAATCCCAAAGACGAACATCCCTCTGAGAGATGTTACTCCTTGTGTTCTCGGAACTACATCCAGTGCAAGTGGGTACCTCCTTATGTTAGGAGACCAAAACTGCACACAGATATAGAGGAATACATTTTCAGGGAAAATAAAGAGATGTGCAAAACAAAAGAGTAATAATAATGGAGGAATCTTAGTTATCCCAATACATACTGGGATAGTAACAGAGTGAAGGGCAGAGGGGAGGAAGAGTTTCCAAAACACATTCAGGAGAATTATCTACAGCAAATATTGTTCTGGGTAAACAAGAAAGGCTGCATTGCTGCATCCTGGGAATAAAGTAAGTCAAGAAGATAAAGTGTGTGTTGGGGAATATTTAGGCAATAACGATCATTATATCATTAGGTTTGGTTATGGAAAAGGTCCTGGAGCAATTCAGAGCACCAATAATAAACTGGAGAAGGTGAGAAGGGATCTGTCCCAAATAAACTGGAATCAAAGCTTGGCAACAAAACTCTAATTGCACCAATGGGCTACCTTTAAGCAGGTTCTATTGAAGTATATTCCCATGTGGCAAACAAAGCCAGATCTCATTGGGCGAATAAAGAAACAGCGAATAAGTTGGAACAGAAATTGGGGGTGTATGAGAGATGTCAGATGGATATAGAAACTTCAGAGGTGATATGTAAAAGTAAATAAGAGGGGTAAGGAGAGAGTATGAGCAGAGATTGGACACTAATGTCGATTGGAATCTAAATAGGGATATAAATAGTGAAAAGGTATTAAGAAGCAGGATGGGCTGATTAGGGAACAAAAGAGGTCGGTTAGGCATCAAGGTTGGAGGAATGACTAAGGAATCAAATGACTACTTTGTATCTTTCTTTACCAAGGAAGAAGATGCTGCCAAAGTCATAGAGAAAAAGGAGGCAGTTGAGACATTGGATAGCTGAAAATAGAACTTGCTAAACCACGAGGACTAGAAGAAAGTGAGGGTGGAAATTCTGGAGGCCCTGGTCATTATCTCCCAATCTTCCTGTAGTAATTCTTGTTCACCAACAACACCTTTATTTACAGGTAAAGGCTTTACAGAGGCTTGCAGCCTGGTGGCTGCAGTCAGCTCCCAAGATGGTTGTAGAAGAGAAACCACTGCTTGCTGGGGTGAACCTAGAACCTGGACCCTGTTAGGTGTCCTGGGTCATAGGACCTTTAAAAGGACAATCACCACACTTTCTTCGAGACAGAATTGGAGGATTGGGAATGTTACACCCTTGTTCAAAAAGAGGATGCAAGGATAAGCCCGGCAACTGCAGATCAGTAGCTTGGTGGGAATGTTTAGAGAAATAGCCATTTAAGACAAAACCAACATTCACTTGGACAGATGTGGATGAATCAGAGAAAACTAACATGGATAAATAATGTTTAACTAACTTGATTGGTTTTTTTTTGATGAGGTCACAGAGAATTGATGGGGTTAGTGTATTTGGATTTTCAAAGGGCAAATGACAGGCTGGCTGGCAAAATGTACAACTGGAGATAAGGCTAAAAAGTCAGCTGGGTGACAGGAAACAGTTGTTCAAACTGGAGGATGTGATGTAGTGGTGTTCCCCAAGGAGACTGCTAAGGACTGCTGCTGTCCTTGATGTTACAGAAATTATCTAGACCCAGGTGTACAGGGTACAGTTTCACAATGGTCAGATGACATATGACCTGTGTGAGCTGTGAAGAGGACAGTGATAAACAGCAAAGGACAAAGAGGACATAGGGGGTATGGAGAGGGAGAGAGAGAGAGACAGAGTCGGGTTATGTGTGTACAAATCATTGAACCATACAGAATCATGGGCTTTACAAACAGGCAGAGCATACAAAAACTCTCACTCAGTCTCAAATGGATCATTGTGTCAAATTCTGCGTACCACACTTTAGGAAGGATTTGGAGAGGACCATAGAATTCCTACAGTGCAGAAAGAGGCCATTCAGCCCATTGAGTCTGCCCGACTCTGCGAAAGAGCATCATATCCAGAAGTCAGAAATTGAACCCAGGTCCCTGGCTCTGTGAGGCAGCAGTGCCACTGTGTCACGATGCCATCCTGAATCAGAAAAGATTCATGAGAATGATTCCAGGGATGGGGACTTCAGCTACGTTGATAGATTGAAGAAGTCAGGTTGTTCAACTTGGAGCAGGTTGAGATGCAATTTGATTGAGGTACCTGGGGCCTGTTCAGAGTAGACAGGGGCAAATTGGTGGAGGGAACGAGACCCAGGTGGCACACTTTAAGGTGACTTGGGGATGTGAGGTTAGGATCTGGAATGCACTGCCTCAGGGTGTGCTGCAGACAGATTCAATTGTAGCTTTCAAAAACGATTGGCCAAATTTGAGAAGAGAAATAATGTGCAGAGCGACAAAGGGAAGTATTGGGGTAATGGGGTTAGTTGCTCTTGCAGCGAGTTGTCATGGAGAACTCCAAATGACCTCCTCTCTACTCTATGCCATGATTCAAATTATTCAATTGGGATTGTCAGGCACAGACTATCAGATCGTTAAATTCCTGGTTACCCCTCTGTCAACTTGCTCAATTCGCAGAGGGACATGTGCAATTTTCCAAGGCTAGCGGGTGGGAGATTCTCGCGTGGCTGATTTGTAGGGTTCGCATGAGCATTCGCGCCCCGCTTGTCTCTCCCAGTGCCAGGTTTCCGGCGGCATCTGCTCTGTGCCAGAAATCAGTGGGGAGGTGCAAGGACCATTTACATGGTCATTGTAATATAATTCAAAAACGATTAGCGGGCCCGGGACTTAAGTCTCCGCCAGAGTATTGCACTTCAGCTCCCACTTTTAGGGAATGAGCAGTCCCACCCCGCTGGGCAATTGAGGCCCTCCAAAGGGTTGGATGGGGCAGGGGGGGGGGGCTCCTGGCCATTGGCACCTGGCAGTGCCAGCCTGGGCCCCCTAGCATTGTTAAAGGGGAAGTGCCAATGCCCAGGGGGCACCTTGACACTGCCCATTAGGCATGGGGCAGTACCGGGAGATCGGGCGCGGTCAGCCTACTGGGGCGGTCAGCACTGCGGGAGGGTTCAGGACTGCAGGGGAGGTAACTGTCAGGGGAGGGGGGGCATCGGAGAGGGGGAGCTGGAGATCAGGGCGGACCTGGAGGGGAGGGGAGGACTAGCCCGAGAATGGTTGGGGGCCAGCGATCAGGCCGCGGGGAGACGGAGAGCCGGCATTGCGGGGGTCGCAGGGCTGGCCAGCAATTGGGAGCCCATCAGTGTGGGGCCACTCACATGCACCAATCACAGCAGTGACAGATCGGCGTATACGCAGTGGCACACTCAGCACTCTGCTGCCGGCCTCTCCAGGGGGAATAGGTCCCACCCCCTGAAATTTAACAATATTCACGTTGGTGGTCTCTGCAGTGCGGGAGATTCTTCTCTGAACTCCCATTGAAAAAAACCAGCGTGAATTACTCCAGTTTTCACGCAAATTCGACACTTGGAATCTTTTTTGGGAGAATTCCATCCTTGATGAATCTTCTTTTTATCGAGAACCTGTAGGTTTTCTTTGATCCTCCGGCACTTCATAGAATCATAGAAACCCTACAGTGCAGAAAGAGGCCATCCGGCCCATCGAGTCTGCACCGACCACAATCCCACCCAGGCCCTACCCCCATATCCCCACATATTTACCCACTAATCCCTCTAACCTAAGGGGCAATTTTACCATGGCCAATCAACCTAACCCGCACATCTTTGGACTGTGGGAGGAAACCGGAGCACCCAGAGGAAACCCACGCAGACACGAGGAGAATGTACAAACTCCACACAGACACTGACCCAAGCCGGGATTGGAACCCAGGTCCCTGGAGCTGTGAAGCAGCAGTGCTCTGCACCACTGTGCTACCGTGCCGCCCTTCCTCAGATAACAGAGACCTCACAGCACATCCCCTGTGACATGGCCATTTCTATCAGCCCCCCTAGTATCAGCTAAATCTGTCTGTTTCTTTATATACCACAAGACCTTGAAATGTAATGTTTCCCCTTTGTGATCTGAAGACAGCTCTTATCTGGCTTGAGTGCCAGATACTGAACAAGAGGCAAATCCAATCCTGTCACAGCTAAAAACAGACAAAAAGTATTTGACATCTCTGTGCCTGTGCCCTTTCCATATATAACCCACTCTGCGTGCTCTCGAATTGACCTCTGAGTCTCTCGTGAAGCGAAGGAATGCATTCCCCTTTATTTGACTGGAATCTGTGTTGACTGAGCTTGGCCCTCCAAATACATTGTATTTTTAAACATAGAATTACATGGTGCCGAAACTAGTCATTTCAGACCACATGAACCGCCTCCCACCCTCCTTCACCTCACTCCAAAAAACACATCCTCTCCTTTCTCTCTCCTATGCTTATCTAACTTCATTTTACATCATGATTGACCTGAGCCACTTCCATTGAGAATGACCTCCACTTTCTAACCCTTCTATGTTTGTAAATTTCTCCTGAAGTTCCTATCGGATTTATTTGTAGGTTTATAAGCTCCTAGTTCTGCTCTCCTTCCACCCTACAATGCAAATAGCTTTCCTAAGTCCACCATCTTAAAGCCCCTCATAATAGTAAAGAGTTTGATCAGGTCAGCCCAGCTTCCTACAGCAATGAAGATCAGTCTTGTTTAATCTTTCTGGATGGTTAATGCCAACTGATTTTTCCCACCTGAACACTGTTTTCTAATTGTCCTTTGAGAATAGTTGTTCGATCAGATCATAGAATCCCTACAGTGCAGAAGGAGGCCATTCGGCCCATCGAGCCTGCATCAACAACAATCCCACCCAAGCCCTGTCCCTGCAACCCCATGCATTTACCCTGCTAATCCCCCCGACACTAAGGGGCAATTTAGCATGGCCAATCCACCTATCCTGCACACTTCTAGACAGTGGGAGGAAACCGGAGCACCCGGAGGAAACCCACACTGACACGGGGAGAATGTGCAAACTCCAACCAGACAGTGACCCGAGGCTGGAATTGAACATGGGTCCCTGGCGCAGTGCTAGCCACGGTGTCACTGTGATCCCCATCATTGCTCTCCCTACATAGTAAGCATCGTTTTTCTGACCATATAAAGCTCCTTAAGAATTTTTTTTTAAAGGGTCTCTATATTTAAATATCCAGCTCCTTGTCTCATTTCAAGTTATACCCTAAGCCAATGCCCTGTTAAAACATGTCACCAACATATCTGTTAATCTTCAAACAAGTTGCAGCCCAATGCGTCAGAATGACTGTGGTCTAAAAGGACCACGTGCCCCAGATCAGTTGTGGCTGGAAGCTAGGCTGACTGAATTAGCTACTTTCCAGTGGACAGAAGCTGTTATTTTTCCGAGAAATGGAAAACATCTGACCCCTCTGACAGGGAAGGGAGCGTCAGAAAAATAGGAATGTCCTTGATTTGTTGGAAGACAGTTTTTCCACTCAGTGTCCTCTGTCCCCTGGGCAGCTGCTGTGCTATTCTGAGCGACTGTCAGTTCCGAGAGGTTATTAACCAGCTCCAAAGTCAATGTGACGAATTCCTCATTCTCCTGTCTAATCAGGCAGACACACTCGGAATAGTACACGGGCCATCATGTCACAGGAGGTGTGATGTTTTCCAGATTAACACACGTGCTGACAGAATTAGTTCTTCAATTCCTGCCAACTGATCCTGGAATCATTTCACAAGAGATTTCTGAAGCCAATTGTTACTTGGGGAGTGGGATAACGAGGGCAGGTGCAGCTGTTGTAGTCTGACATCTCTAAGAGCTGAATGATGTCTGTAATTTATATAAAAAAGAATCTTTGTCTCAGTCCCATTCTGCATCATCAGGAGCAGAAGCAGGAGTAGGCCATGTGAGCCCTCGAGCCTGCTCTGTTATTGAATGAGATTGGAGTGTCCTCAAGGATGGGTGACAACCAAATAGATAATGAGTGAATAGTTAATTAAGGTACAGAGAGTAATATAAACGCTACCGCACTCCACAATTCCCGATTCCTAACTGCTGGGAAAACTTGCACGAAGCCCCAGGATTCGTGTGCTGCGAACCGATTGGCCAACCAGGTCGCATGGCCCTCTGAGAGCCATCCCTTAAAGGGGTATGCCAGCACAGAGGTCATGGCTCATCTAGTACGAACTTAATGCCGCTTTCCTGCCCATTCTCCTGAAATCTCTCAATCTTTTACTGATTCAAATCTGTCCAATTTGGCCTTGAATGTATTCAATAATATCGATGATGTGGAGATGCCGGCGTTGGACTGGGGTAAGCACAGTAAGAAGTCTCACAACACCAGGTTAAAGTCCAACAGGTATATTTGGTAGCACAAGCCACAAGCTTTCGGAGCGCTGCCCCTTCATCAGGTGAGTGGGAGTTCTGTTCACTGTTTGTGAACAGAACTCCCACTCACCTGATGAAGGGGAGCGCTCCGAAAGCTTGTGGCTTGTGCCACCAAATATACAAAGAACAAAGAACAATACAGCACAGGAACAGGCCCTTCGGCCCTCCAAGCCCGCGCCGCTCCCCGGTCCAGGATTGAATCCTGAATCCAGGATCCCCGCCCAATTTTCCAGCCTATCTACATACCAATATCCTATCCACCGAGCTGTCCCTCACAGCTACGATGCTTTCTTCTGTTGGACTTTAACCTGGTGTTGTGAGACTTCTTACTGTTCAATAATATCCCCAGAAAACAGGTTCACTCTCTGAGAGTTCAGCACACAGTACCATTCCTGTTCGTCTATGAGACTTTTACTTTGTATTTCAATTCCTGTTTGCTTCAGAGTTTTGTGAAATCCATTTCTTCAGAAGAAAGCACTGACGGGGAGGGGGACAGACTGAGGGGGAAAATTGAGTGAGCAGGGTGGGAGATCAGAGTTCTCTCCACGAGTGTTAGTGGAGTATATAAACTAGTTACAAACTAGTGTGGGAGTAGTATATAAATTAATTATAAACTAGTGTGGGAGCAGTATTTTAACAAGTTATGAGCTAGTGTGGGAGTAGTATATAAACTAGTTAAAAACTATTGTGGGAGCAGCAAATAAACTAGATATAAACTAGTGTGGGAGCAGGATATAAACTAGTTACAAAGTAGTGTGGGAGCAGTATATTACCTCGATATAAATTAGTGTGAAAGTAGTACATTGTTATGAAGGGGAGGTTGATCTCCTCTCTGAGAACTAACACTCAACAACTCAAAGTATTGGTACCATTTCCAGTGTTAGGCGATCCCTTGAAAGCCTGGTTTAGTGGCCCCTATCAGATTGAGAAGTTAAGTCAGATGGATTATCTGGTAAAGATTCCAGATACTCAACTCAACCTTGCTTCATCATAGAATCATAGAAACCCTACAGTGCAGAAGGAGGCCATTCGGCCCATCGAGTCTGCACCGACCACAATCCCACCCAGGCCCTATCCCCACATATTTACCCGCTAATCCCTCTAACCTACGCATCCCAGGACTCTAAGGGGCAATTTTTAAACCTGGCCAATCAACCTAACCCGCACATCTTTGGACGGGTTCATAATCTGTTAAAGAATGTGTGAGAAGGGGTAATAGTTGCTTCAGCAACTTTTAGTGGTCAAATCAAAATAACCACTTGAGACTCTGTAAAATCAATAAGTAACACTTTATTTAACTAACAGTAAACAGGTTAACTAAATGATTAACAAACCTAATAAAGTACTATTCTAATGGAATGCTGTTTAGATGAATATAATTTCCATTTATTAACAAAAAAATAGAATTTTTAGTCACTTAAAGCACAACCAGGTTTTATCTTCCAGAATCTTCTGTCTTCACTATCAAGATGAGGCTTTCTTTTAAGACATACGTGTGGCTGTTAAACTGGAAGACGACAGTTACTGCTGTGTCTCTCTCTCTCTTTCTCACTCTCTCTAAAGCTGTGAGCTGTGGCAGAGTGCTGGCTGTGTCCCTGGAGCTAGGAACTGGCTGTTATACCCCTGATAACATAGTAACATCCTTTCACTCAGATTGGTTTACAGGTTACCAGAACATCAAATTCAAATCTGATAGGCTGCTGTCATTCAAATGCCTAGTTTAAACTGATTGGGGAAACTTCAAAAACAGCCTGTTGTCTTGGCAGCTCTACTGCCTGGCCTCTCGATATAATGTTTCACTCTTTTCTCTCTGTGTACTCTTTTTTAAAAACAGAACATGCAACTTTACAACTCTTATCATTTTACAATTTTTATAATTTTACGAATACCAACTTCACAACACCTCCGCTCTTAAGAAAAAGAAGAACCATCATCATGAGAAGATGGCCTCGTTTTTTTAAAAACTCGCGATAAAGCATCCACAACGACATTTTCACGACCCGTAACATGTACAATCTGTAAATTAAATGCTTGTAACATAAGACGCCAATGAAATAGTCTGGTGTTCTTGTCCTTGAATCTTTCCAGAAATGTCAAAGGATTGTGATTGGTTTACACAATCGTCTCTGATGCATTGTTTGTAACATAAACATTAAAATGTTGTAAGGCCATGACTAAACTCAATAACTCTTTTTCAATTGTGGAATATTTTGTGGATATCGCGTTTTTTTCAAAAAATAACCGATTAGCCTTTCAATTCCACAATCATCCTCCTGTAACAACACAGCTCCAACACCTACATCGCTGGTGTCGATGGCAACTTTAAAGGGTTTCAAAAAGTTTGATGTGGCTAAAACAGGTTCGGTGGTTAACATTAACATTAACATTACTGTTAACAAAGCATCGTAGCTGTGAGGGACAGCTCGGTGGATAGGATATTAGTATGTAGATAGGCTGGAAAATTGGGCGGGGATCCTGGATTCAGGATTCAATCCTGGACCGGGGAGCGGCGCGGGCTTGGAGGGCCGAAGGGCCTGTTCCTGTGCTGTATTGTTCTTTGTTCTTGTTCTTATTGCTTTTACATTCTCAAATGCCTCCTGGTATTGTTCCGTCCACTGAAATTTCATGTTCTTTTTTAACAAATCCATCAACGGTGCCACTGTGCTACTAAAGTTTGGTACAAATTTCCTGTAGAATCCGCTCAATCCTAAAAATCGTAGCACTTCTTTCTTCGATGATGGTCTTGTGAATTCCTCGATGTTCTTTGTCATCACATTTCTTGGTGTCATCCGTCCGTATCTGATGTTGTGCCCTAAGAATGTCACTTCTGCCTTCGCAAATTCTGCTTTTGCCAAGTTTATGACCAACTTTGCCTTCCGTAGTCTCTCTCAGAGCTCTGCCAAATGCTCCATGTGATCTTTCCATGAATGACTAAAGATCACTAAGTTATCTATGTAGACAGCACGATTAGTCAATCCTGCAACAACTTTGTTCATAAGCCTTTGAAAAGTAGCTGGTACATTTTTCATCCCAAGGGACATTACTTTAAATTGATACATCCCATTTGGGGTCACAAAGGCAGAAACTTCTTCTGCTCTCTCTGACAAAGGTACTTGCCAGTAACCGCGAAGTAAGTCCAACTTTGTGATGTAAATGGCTTGTGTGACTTTTTCCACACAATCCACCAGCCTTGGAATTGGTATGAATCAGATTTAGTCACAGCGTTGACCTTCTGATAATCTATGTAGAATCGTTGAGTATGGTTTGGGGACCAACACGATCGGCAAACGACACTCGCTTTGACTCGGCTCTATGATGTAGTCTTGCAGCATCGCTTCCACTTCCTTCTGAACCTGAGCTGCTTTGAGAGGGTTAAGCCAGTAGGGGTGTTGTTTAATGGAAACAGCATTCCCTACATCAACCTCATGTACTACATCATTAGTCCTCCCCATTCTATTTCTACATAGATCCTCATAGCACTGTAACAAGTCTTTCAATTCAGTTCTCTGCTCCTGAGACAGATTACTCACTACCCTATTCGATTCCTTAAGGACTTCTTCATTGTTCAATTTGATTCCTCACTCTGAGTGGCAGTCACTGATACCTGTTTCTCTGGTTTCCTGTCACAGTACTGTTTTAGGATTTTTTTTCCTATCTGGAATCTTTACCAGATAATCCATCTGACTTAACTTCTCAATCTGATAGGGGCCACTAAACCAGGCTTTCAAGGGATCGCCTACCACTGGGAATGGTACCAATACTTTATACCCATGGGCAAATGTAGGAATTTTAGATTTCTTATCTGCTTTTTCCATTAGGTGCTATGCCACCTTCAAATGTTGTCTAGCTGATTCACCCACTCTGTTTATTCTTTCTCTCACCTCAGATACATAATCCAACTGTGAGATCGCTGACTGCGGACCTACCATTTTATCCTTAATTAATTTTAAAGGTCCTCTTACTTCGTGTCCGAATATCAATTCAAATGGAGTAAACTGAGTTGATTCATTTGGAGCATCTCTAATAGCAAATAATATAAAGGGGGATACCTTTATTCCAATCATTTGGGTAATCCTGGCAATAAATCCTCAACATGATCTTTAGATGCCACCTTTCCAATGCTTCCTGGGATTCAGGATGGTACGCACTCAATGTAAAGTGTCTGATGCCTAAACTATCCGTGACCTCCTTGAATAATTTGGCAGTAAAATTGGACCCTTGATTTGACTGAATCTCCTTGGGTAATCCATAACGAACAAAGAAAGCGAGCAACTCTTCCACAACCTGTATTGTCTTGATATTCCGTAAAGGAATTGCCTCAGGAAACCGGGTAGACACATCCATTACAGTTAACAAATGCTGGTTCCCACTTTTGGTTTTGGGGAGGGGACCTACACCATCAATTATAACCCGTGTAAAAGGTTCTTCAAATGTGGGAATTGACATCAAGGGCGCTGGTTTTATCACTGCCTGTGGCTTTCCTACCATCTGACACGTATGACAGGTACGGCAAAATTCAACCACATCTTTATGTAATCCAGAGCAATGAAATTGCTTCTGTATCTTAGCCTGAGTCTTCCTCAGTCCTAAATGACCTCCTACAGGCAATTCGTGTGCTACTCGCAATACTTCCTGTCTGTATTCTACTGGCAACACAATCTGGTGAACTTCTGCCCTTTACTCATCCGCACTAACTTGCCAAGGTCTCCATTTCCACCTTAAGATTTTATCAGAATATATTTCATTCTGGAATACACTCTGATTCCTATTCCGTATGGGCTTTATGATATAAATCTTTTATCATCTCATCTTTCTGTTGTAACTCCATTAATCTTGCAGAACTAAACACCTCTGCCTTATCCTCTACCTGTTTAGGTTTTTCCTTTACCATCTCATCAGAGTGTCAGCTAACTGGACCTCAACTCCTTCATCTGTCTCTTTTGTTCTCCCTTCCTGTTTTAACTAATCCCACCGGTTGAGCATTTTTTACCAGATCCTTTTTCCCAGCGCCTTTCTTAAACCACCAGCACTGTGACATTTTGTGCCCCACCTTATCACAGTGAAAACACCTGAGGTCTTTCACCTCTCTTCCACCCTCTTGGGTTTCTTTTTTCACAGGTAGTAAACTGTTCCCAGTGTGTTCTACTTTTTGTTTTTCATTGAAGGATCTCCCTCTTTCCCAATTTCTATCCCCCACGGAATGAAATTGCTGTCGGAAGCTAGATTTCAATTTATGCACTAATGTGTATTCATCTGCCATCTCTGCAGCTCCTCTCGCTGTTTCAACTTTCTGTTCCTCAACGTGAGTTCTAATCACTTCCGGAAGGGAGCTTTTAAACTCCTCCAGCAGAATAATATCTCTAAAAGCCTCATATGCCTTTTCTATCTTTAATGCTCTCACCCATCTATTGAAGTTACTCTGTTTAATTCTTTCAAACTCGATGTATGTCTGACCTAGTTCCTTCCTTACATTTCTGAATCATTGTCTTTATGCTTCTGGTACCAATTCATAAGCACTCAAAACAGCCTTCTTTACATTTTTATGCTTTCCTGACACCTCCTCTGACAGTGCTGCAAACACCTCAGTAGCCCTGCCTACCAACTTGGTTTGAATTAACATTATCTACACCTCCTTTGGCCATTTCACCTGTGCAGCCAATTTCTCAAAGGAGATGAAAAAGGCTTCTGTGTCCTTCTCATCGAATTCTGGTAATGTTTGGACAGATTTGTATATGTGCCTACCAGGCGGTTGGTTACGATGACCTTGCTCACCATCACTTCCATCTTGTACTTTCACTTGTCATTTAAAGTCTTTCTGCTTCAACTTCCAATTTCATCTTTTCCAACTCAAACCATCTTTCCCTCTCTCTCTTTTTCACTCGTTTTTTTCCCTCTCTCTTTCCTTTTCTAACTCTAGCCTTTTAAGTTCACTTTCTAACTCCAATCATCTCATTTGCAATTTAATTTTTTCTAACTCCACTGCACTTGACTGTTTCTCTGATACACCTAAATGCTTGGCTATCTCCATTGCAATTTCAGCTTTCCTACTGTTGTGCCCGCCGCACAGTCTGTTTTAACCCTTATACGGTGGACAAATAACTGCGAGTAGACATTTGGTTAGTTCAATCAATATTTATTTAAGACACACGATCAATAATCACCCACCCAACCAACAATAACTTAATCGTACAGAAAATACTAGAGTTCAAGTCCAATACAAGACCTTGACTTAACTTTGCGTGACTGGCAAGTACCCAAGCAGATATTGGCCTTTATCTGTGTGTTGGTCTCGGTCATCCTCTGCGTGGTCTGGTCCTTTGGTCTGGTCTGGCACTCTGGCTCTGGTCTTCCTTCTCGGGTGTGGCGGCTCTCCTCGTGCTGGTCGTCGCTGACGATGGTCATACAGCACCGTTTATACCCCGTTGGGTTTCACGCTCCTTTTGGCCATTGCCAATCAATCGATCAGGACTTGATCACCTTGATCGATAAAGTCCAATCGGGTGCTGCCACACCAATTTCTGGGTGTGTCCCCAACGGCCATGTCTGCAGGTGCTGGGGGCACATAGAGTACACAGCTCCCTCCCAAATAAGGGGTTACGGCGCCCCCTATGTCTGGTAAACCACCCAGTTTGACCAGAAAGTCTCTTTTGTCCTGGAGATGACCCATAGCCTGTGGATTCACCCGTCTGGGTTGCAGCCTGTTTATCTCTGTCTTTTAGGCTGCAGCCTGTCGTTTTAGTTCTTGCCCAATTGTCCCAGAGTGCTTTACAAATCGCCATTTTAGATGGCCCGTTTGGCCACACTACTATCCCTGGTTAAGACCAATTTTAGTCATTTCGCCAATTCTACAAGTGTCACCTTTTTCTGTCTTTGTAAACTTCCTAGGCAAATTTGGGAAGCATCTTCAACCCTCAAAACCTCTTCAGCAATGTTAAGAGCCATTTCCCCACTTTTGATTTAACCGGCTTGGTTGTTGGTTAGCAGATCTTCTACTTCTCACTTAAGGTTTATTTAAAGATCTAGGACTGTTCAAATCCCGGACAAGCCCCCAATCTGTTACGAAGGGGAGGTTGATCTCCTCTCTGAGAACGAGCACTCAACCACTCAAAGAGAAATACCTCGCTTCATAATCTGTTAAAAATGTGAGGGAAGGGGTAATATCTGCACTTTAGCAACTTTTAGTGGACAAATCAAAATAACTACCTGAGACACTCTCTGAAAAAGCAGCAACACTTTATTTATTTAACTAACAGTTAACAGGTTAACTAAACCATTAACAAACCGAATAAAATACTATTCTAATGGAATGCTGTTTAGATAAATACAATTCCCACTTATTAACAAAAAAATAGAATTTTTAGTCACTCTCAAAATACAACCAGGGGCTTTATCTTCCAGAATCATCTGCTTCACTATCGAGATGAAGCTTTCTTTTAAGACATAAATGTGGCTGTTACGCTGGAAGACGACAGTTACTGGCTGCGTTGCTTTCTTTCTCTCTCTAAAGCTGTTAGCTGTGGCAGAGACAGTTGCTGGCAGGCTCTCTGGAGCTGGCTGTTATACCTCTGATGACATAGCAACATCCCACAATAGGATTAGTTCACAGGTTACCAAAACATTAAATTCAAATCTGATAGGCTGCTGTTATTCAAATGCCTAGTTTAAACTGATTGGGCAAACTTATCTTGGCAACACTACTGCCTAACCTCGTGATACAATGTTTCACTCTATGCTCTTGTGGTGATATAAACAGGGCCTAGTTTTAAGGCTGATAAAATTGGATATCCTAAATTAAAGAATTGGGCATATTGAAATCAAACACAGTCAAACCGCAGGCAGGCCAATTGTACAATACACAAATGTGTCTGGGCCTGACTCATCAACCACCCATCAAAGGTCGTTACACTCTACTTGAGACTTAGCAGGAGATCATGGCACCTCATTGAAATGCATCGGTCTATTGTTAGAAGCCCAGATCGGGCCAGACTTTCTGTCACCAAGAGATCCTGTAGAAACCTTACCTGATAACAAGTTTAACAACATGGAACATAGAACATAGAACATTACAGCGCAGAACAGGCCCTTCGGCCCACGATGTTGCACCGACCAGTTAAAAAAAAACTGTGACCCTCCAACCTAAACCAATTTCTTTTCGTCCATGAACCTATCTACGGATCTCTTAAACGCCCCCAAACTAGGCGCATTTACTACTGATGCTGGCAGGGCATTCCAATCCCTCACCACCCTCTGGGTAAAGAACCTACCCCTGACATCGGTTCTATAACTACCCCCCCTCAATTTAAAGCCATGCCCCCTCGTGCTGGATTTCTCCATCAGAGGAAAAAGGCTATCACTATCCACCCTATCTAAACCTCTAATCATCTTATATGTTTCAATAAGATCCCCTCTTAGCCGCCGCCTTTCCAGCGAAAACAATCCCAAATCCCTCAGCCTCTCCTCATAGGATCTCCCCTCCATACCAGGCAACATCCTGGTAAACCTCCTCTGCACCCTCTCCAAAGCCTCCACATCCTTCCTGTAATGTGGGGACCAGAACTGCACACAGTACTCCAAGTGCGGCCGCACCAGAGTTGTGTACAGTTGCAACATAACGCTACGACTCCTAAATTCAATCCCCCTACCAATAAACGCCAAGACACCATATGCCTTCTTAACAACCTTATCTACTTGATTCCCAACTTTCAGGGATCTATGCACACATACACCTAGATCCCTCTGCTCCTCCACACTATTCAAAGTCCTCCCGTTAGCCCTATACTCAACACATCTGTTATTCCTACCAAAGTGAATTACCTCACACTTCTCCGCATTAAACTCCATCCGCCACCTCTCGGCCCAACTTTGCAACCTGTCTAAGTCTTCCTGCAAACTACGACACCCTTCCTCACTGTCTACCACACCACCGACTTTGGTGTCATCAGCAAATTTGCTAATCCACCCAACTATACCCTCATCCAGATCATTAATAAATATTACAAACAGCAGTGGCCCCAAAACAGATCCCTGAGGTACACCACTTGTAACCGCACTCCATGATGAATATTTACTATCAACCACCACCCTCTGTTTCCTATCCGCTAGCCAATTCCTGATCCAATTTCCTAGATCACCCCCAATCCCATACATCTGCATTTTCTGCAGAAGCCTACCATGGTGAACCTTATCAAACGCCTTACTAAAATCCATATATACCACGTCCACTGCCTTGCCCCCATCCACCTCCTTGGTCACTTTCTCAAAAAACTCAATAAGGTTAGTAAGGCACGACCTACCTGCCACAAAACCATGCTGACTATCACCTATCAATTCATTACTCTCCAAATAACTATAAATCCTATCCCTTATAATTTTTTCCAACATCTTGCCGACAACAGAAGTGAGACTCACCGGTCTATAATTCCCGGGGAAGTCTCTGTTCCCCTTCTTAAACAATGGGACAACATTCGCTAACCTCCAATCTTCTGGTACTATACCAGAGGCCAACGACGACCTGAAGATCAGAGCCAGAGGCTCTGCAATCACTTCTCTTGCCTCCCAGAGAATCCTTGGATAAATCCCATCCGGACCAGGGGATTTATCTATTTTCAGACCCTCCAGAATATCCTGCACATCCTCCTTATCAACTGTAATACTGTCTATTCTACTCCCTTGCAACCCAGTGTCCTCCTCAGCTATATTCATGTCCCCTTGCGTGAACACCGAAGAGAAATATTGGTTCAATGCTTCACCAATCTCCTCCGGTTCCACACATAACTTCCCTCTGCCATCTATAACTGGCCCTAAACTTGCCCTAACCAACCTTCTGTTCTTGACATACCTATAGAACGCCTTAGGATTCTCTTTAACCCTATCCGCCAAAGTCTTCTCATGTCCCCTTTTAGCCCTTCTAAGCTCGCTCTTCAACTCCCTCTTAGCCAATCTAAAGCTTTCTAGTGCACTACCCGAGTGCTCACGTCTCATCCGAACATAAGCCTCCTTTTTCTTTTTAACCAACAAAGAAACTTTTTTGGTGCACCACGGTTCCCTAGCCCTACCAATTCCTCCTTGCCTGACAGGGACATACCTATCACAGACTCGCAGTAGCTGCTCCTTGAAAAAACTCCACATGTCGGACGTTCCCAGTCCCTGTAATCCGCCCCCCAGGAGATGGACACCTGGGGGGCGGACCCTGGTGTCCTGTCAGGCAGACATCAAGAAACCCACTGGGTATTGGAACCCCCTCCTGGGACCTCATTGGCCAGAAGCCAGAGAAGTTTCTGGAAAGGCAAGCAGGCTGGGGATAAAGGGACACACTCAGAGGCACAAGCAGCGAAGACTCGACAGGGGAGGCGGCCGTGACCATTCGGAAGACTGACCAGAGAAGGAAGGAAGGAAGGAAGAAGCGGCCATCAAGACTCACCTTCGCGACGACAGACCAGAGGGACTCAGAGAATCGGGCCTGCAGTTTAACCAAGCCATCTTTACGGGTAGTATACTTGAATCTGCTGGGGTATCCTCTGGTTTTATGTGGGTAATTTAAGGGTTAATAGTGTTATTTAATAAACTTGTTGAATCTTTACTTGTGTTTGTCCTTTGTCCACCTTGCAAATAAGGGCACCGGGGTAAAACCTTGGAGTAAGTAAACTGGTTGAAAGTATCTGAGATTAACAGGTACAACACTCTCTATATACTTGCACTTGCATCTGCATCTCTAAGTACAGAAAAAGCACCTTTTAAACCTGCAATTTTACAGCACCAACTTCACACAAATATAAACTAGTTACAAACTAACTAGCAAGGGAGCAGTATGAAAATTAGTTATCAACTAGTGTGGGAGCAGCATATGAACTAGTTATCAACTAGTGTGGGAGCAGTATAACAACTAGTTACAAACTAACTAGCAAGGGAGCAGTATGAAAATTAGTTATCAACTAGTGTGGGAGCAGCATATGAACTAGTTATCAACTAGTGTGGGAGCAGTATAACAACTAGTTACAAACTAACTAGCAAGGGAGCAGTATGAAAATTAGTTATCAACTAGTGTGGGAGCAGTATATAAACTAGTTATCAATTAGTGTGGGAGCAGAATATATACTAATTATCAACTAGTGTGGGAATAGTTTATAAACTAGTTATGAACTACACTGGGAGCAGAATATAAAATAGTTATAAACTAGTGTGGGAGCAGTATATAAACTAGTTAAGAACTAGTGTGGGAGCAATATTTTAACAAGTTATGAACTTGTGTGTGAGCAGTATATAAACTAGTTACAAACTAATGTGGGAGCAGTATATAAACTAGTTAACTAGTGCAGAAGGAGTATATAAACTAGTTATAAGTGAGTGTGGGAGCAGTTCATAAACTAGTTCTGAACTGGTATGGGAGCAGCATATAAACTAGTTATAAACTAGTGTGGGAGCAGTAATTTAACAAGATATGAACTAGTGTGGGAACAGGATATCAAATAGTAATTAACTCGTGTGGGAGCAGTATATGAACTAGTTATGAAGAAGTGCCAGAGCAGTATATAAACTAGTTACGAACTAGAGTGGGAGCAGTATATAAACTAGTTATAAAATAGTTTGGGAGTTGTATATAAACTAGTTATGAACAAGTTTGGGAGCAGTATACAAACTAGTTACAAACTCGTATTGGAGCAGAATATGAGCTAGTTTTAAACTAGTGCAGGAGCAGTATATGAAGTATATATACTTCAGTATATTAGTCTGCCTCCCTGGTGCCAGGGTCCTGGATGTCTCTGAGCGGGTAGAAAGCATCCTAAAAGGGGAGGGTAATCAGACAGATGTCATTGTCCACATTGGTACAAATGACGTAGGCAGAAAGAGCAGGGAGGTCCTGCAAGAGCAATTTAGGGAGTTAGGTAGAAGGCTAAAAAGCAGGACCTCTAGGGTAGCAATCTCTGGATTGCTCCCCGTGCCACGTGCTACTGAGGCTAAGAACAGGGAGATTGTGCAGCTGAACGCGTGGCTAAAGAACTGGTGCAGGAGGGAGGGTTTCAGATTCGTGGATCACTGGGACGTCTTCCAGGGAGGATGGGACCTGTACAAGGACGGGTTACACCTGAACTGGAGGGGCACCAATATCCTGGCTGGGAGGTTTGCTAGTGTGGTTCGGGTGGGTTTAAACTAATGTGGCAGGGGGTGGGGATCAGAACAATAGGTCAACAAGCGTAGAGACTGGGGACAAGCATGGGGCCAAGACAAGGCTAACTAAGAGGAAGAGCAATCTGGGGGAGGATGAACTCAGTGGGTCTGGAGGTCTGGAGTGCATCTGTTTCAATGCAAGGAGTTTAATGGGCAAGACAGATGAACTTAGAGCCTTAATGCATGCGCGGAACTTGGATGTGGTTGCAATGACAGAGACTTGGTTAAAAGGACAGGACTGGCAGCTGAATATTCAGGGGTATAAGTGTTTTAGGCGAGACAGGGGAGGGGCTGGAAGAGGTGGGGGAGTAGCAATACTGGTTAGGGAGCATATTACAGCGATACAGAGGGTAGACAATTTGGAAGGATCATGTAACGAGACACTGTGGGTAGAGCTCAGAAACAGGAAGGGCGCAGTCACTATGCTGGGGGTATACTACAGGCCTCCCAACAGCCCACGGGAAGTTGAGGAACGGATATGTAAGGAGACTCTGGACAGGTGCGGAAAAAATAGGGTTGTTGTCGTGGGAGACTTTAATTTCCCTCATATAGACTGGAAATCCCTTCGGGCTGGGGATCCGGACGGGGAGGAATTTGTAAAATTTGTAAAATTTGTGTCCAGGAAGGTTCTTTGGAACAATATGTTGATAGTCCAACTAGAGAGGGGGCTATACTGGACCTAGTACTGGGGAATGAGCCCGGTCAGGTCATCAAAGTTTCAGTGAGGGAACATGTGGCAAACAGTGACCACAATTCTGTAAACTTTCGGATCGTCATGGAAAAGGATGAGTGTTGTCCTATGGATAAGGTGCTGAATTGGGGGAAGACTAATTACAGCCGGATTAGGCAGGATTTGGTGGCTGTTGATTGGGAGAGGCTGTTCGAGAGTAAATCCACATCTGGCATGTGGGAGTCTTTTAAGGAGCAGTTGATAGGAGTGCAGGACAGGCATGTGCCTGTAAAGAGGAAGGACAGGAAAGGTAGGATTCGAGAGCCGTGGATAACCAGGGAAATTGTGGGTCTAATCAAAAAGAAAAAAGAGGCATACATGAGGTCCAGGCAGCTAAAAACAGATGAAGCACTGGAGGAATACAGAGAAAGTAGAAAAGAACTCAAACAGGGAGTTAGAAGGGCAAAAAGGGGTCACGAAATGTCCTTGGCAGACAGGATTAAGGAGAATCCCAAGGCATTTTATACATACGTTAGGAACAAGAGGGTTGTCAGAGAAAGAGTCGGACCTCTCAAGAACAAAGGAGGGGAATTATGCTGAGAACCCGAGGAAGTAGGTGAGATCCTAAATGAATACTTTGTATCAGTATTCACTAAGGAGCGGGACACGTTGATTGGTAGTGTCTCAGAGGGATGTGTAGACCCGTTAGAACAAATCGCAATTACAAGGGAGGGAGTGTTAGGTGTTTTAGGAAGCATTAAGGTAGACAAACCCCCAGGGCCAGATGGCATCTGTCCTAGATTACTGAGAGAGACAAGAGATGAAATTGCTGGGCCTCTAACAGAAATCTTTGTTTCTTCATTGGACACAGGTGTGGTCCCAGAGGATTGGAGGATAGCAAATGTGGTCCCGTTATTTAAGAAGGGTAGCAAGGATAACCCGGGTAATTATAGGCCAGTGAGCTTGATGTCCGTGGTAGGGAAATTGTTGGAGAAGATTCTTAGAGATAGGATCTATACACATTTAGAACTGAATAGTCTCATTAGCGATAAACAACATGGTTTTGTACGAGGGAGGTCATGCCTCACAAATTTGGTTGAGTTTTTTGAGGAGGTGACAAAAATGATTGATGAGGGAAGGGCTGTGGATGTCATCTACATGGATTTTAGTAAAGCATTTGACAAGGTCCCTCATGGCAGGCTGGTGCAAAAGGTTAAATCTCACGGGATCAAAAGTGAACTAGCTCGATGGGTACAGAGCAGTTTGGACATAGCGACCACAATTCGATGTCTTTCGTTATTGCAAGGGAGAGGGATAGGGCCGTATGGCAGGGCAAGGTTTATAATTGGGGGAGGGGTAATTATGATGCGATTAGGCAAGAATTAGGGAGCATAAGATGGGAACAGAAACTGTCAGGGAAAGGCACAAATGAAAAGTGGAGCTTGTTCAAGGAACAAATACTGCGTGTCCTTGATAGGCATGTCCCTGTCAGCCAGGGAGGAAATGGCCAAGTGAGGGAACCATGGTTCACAAAATAGGTTGAATGTCTAGTCAAGAGGAAGGAGGAAGCGTATGTAAGGATGAGAAAACAAGGTTCAGTTGGGTCCATTGAGGGTTACAAGTTAGCAAGGAATGAGCTGAAAAAAGGGCTTAGGAGAGCTAGGGGTGGGGCGGGGGGGGGGGGGGGGGGGAGCATGAGAAGTCCTTGGCGGGTCAGATCAAGGAAAACCCCAAGGCTTTTTACTCTTGTGTGAGGAATAAAGGAATGACCAGGGTGAGGTTAGGGCCGGTCAAGGACAGTAGTGGGAACTTGCGCATGGAGTCAGAAGAGATAGGAGAGGCGATGAATGAATACTTTTCTTCAGTGTTCACCAAGGAGAGGGACCATGTTTTTGAGGATGAGAGTGTGATACAGGCTGATAGGCTGGAGGAGGCAGATGTTCTGAGGGAAGATGTATTAGCAATTTTGAAAAACCTGAAGGTCGATAAGTCCCCTGGACCAGATGAGATATATCCTAGGATTCTTTGGGAGGCAAGGGATGAGATTGCAGAGCCTTTGGCTTTGATCTTTGGGTCCTCACTGTCCATGGGGATAGTACCAGAGGACTGGAGAGTGGTGAATGTTGTTTCTCTGTTCAAGAAAAGAAATAGAAATGACCCTGGTAATTATAGGCCGGTTAGTCTTACTTCAGTGGTCGGTAAGTTAATGGAAAAGGTCCTGAGGGATAGGATTTACGACCATTTATAAAGATGCAGCTTAATCCGGGATAGTCAACACGGATTTGTGAAGGGTAAGTCTTGCCTCACAAATTTGATTGAATTTTTTGAGGAGGTAACTAAGACTGTCGATGAAGATAGAGCAGTTGATGTCATATACATGGATTTTAGTAAGGCATTTGATAAGGTCCCCCATGGTCAGCTCATGAAGTAAGGAGGTATGGGATAGAGGGAAATTTGGCCGATTGGATAAGTAACTGGCTATCTGATAGAAATGATGTGGAGATGCCGGCGTTGGACTGGGGTAAACACAGTAAGAGGTTTAACAACATCAGGTTAAAGTCCAACAGGTTTATTTGGTAGCAAAAGCCACACAAGCTTTCGGAGCTCCAAGCCCCTTCTTCAGGTGAGTGGGAATTCTGTTCACAAACAGGGCATATAAAGACACAGACTCAATTTACATGAATAATGGTTGGAATGCGAATACTTACAGCTAATCAAGTCTTTAAAGATACAAACAACGTGAGTGGAGAGAGCATCAAGACAGGCTAAAAAGATGTGTATTGTCTCCAGACAAGACAGCCAGTGAAACTCTGCAGGTCCAGGCAAGCTGTGGGGGTTACAAATAGTGTGACATGAACCCGGTTGAGGCCGTCCTCGTGTGTGCGGAACTTGGCTATCAGTTTCTGCTCAGCGACTCTGCGCCGTCGTGTGTCGTGAAGGCCGCCTTGGAGAACGCTTACCCGAATATCAGAGGCCGAATGCCCGTGACCGCTGAAGTGCTCCCCAACAGGAAGAGAACAGTCTTGCCTGGTGATTGTCGAGCGGTGTTCATTCATCCGTTGTCGTAGCGTCTGCATGGTTTCCCCAATGTACCATGCCTCGGGACATCCTTTCCTGCAGCGTATCAGGTAGACAACGTTGGCCGAGTTGCAAGAGTATGTACAGGTACACGGTACCTACTCTTGCAACTCGGCCAACTTTGTCTACCTGATACGCTGCAGGAAAGGATGTCCCGAGGCATGGTACATTGGGGAAACCATGCAGACGCTGCGACAACGGATGAATGAACACTGCTCGACAATCACCAAGCAAGACTGTTCTCTTCCTGTTGGGGAACACTTCAGCGGTCACGGGCATTCGGCCTCTGATATTCGGGTAAGCGTTCTCCAAGGCGGCCTTCACGACACACGACGGCGCAGAGTCGTTGAGCAGAAACTGATAGCCAAGTTCCGCACACACGAGGACGGCCTCAACCGGGTTCATGTCACACTATTTGTAACCCCCACAGCTTGCCTGGACCTGCAGAGTTTCACTGGCTGTCTTGTCTGGAGACAATACACATCTTTTTAGCCTGTCTTGATGCTCTCTCCACTCACGTTGTTTGTATCTTAAAGACTTGATTAGCTGTAAGTATTCGCATTCCAACCATTATTCATGTAAATTGAGTCTGTGTCTTTATATGCCCTGTTTGTGAACAGAATTCCCACTCACCTGAAGAAGGGGCTTGGAGCTCCGAATGCTTGTGTGGCTTTTGCTACCAAATAAATCTGTTGGACTTTAACCTGGTGTTGTTAAATTTCTATCTGATAGAAGACAGAGGGTGGTGGTGGATGGAAAATTTTCAGACTGGAGACCAGTTACCAGTGGTGTATCACAAGGATCAGTGCTGGGTCCTCTGCTATTTGTGATTTTTATAAATGACTTGGAGGAGGGGGCTGAAGGGTGGATCAGTAAATTTGCGGATGACACCAAGATTGGTGGAGTAGTGGATGAGGTGGAGGGCTGTTGTAGACTGCAAAGAGACATTGATAGGATGCAGAGCTGGGCCGGAAAATGGCAGATGGAGTTTAACCCTGATAAGTGCGAGGTGATTCATTTTGGGAGGACAAATTTGAATGCGGATTACAGGGTCAACGGTAGGGTTCTGAGGAATGTGGAGGAACAGAGAGATCTTGGGGTTCATATCCGCTCTGTGTTCCTGCTTTTTAAACTCTCACTGCTCTGTGTTCCTGCTTTTTAAACTTCTTTCCCAGTGCACTCTGAGGAAGGGGAAAAAGGGTTCAGTGTTCCATTGGAGCAATTCTTTTTCTTTGTAGCAGTAAGTTATATGGAGGGGATGGAAGTGAAGGCAGTGCAATGTACCTCCTGCAGAATGTTTGAGGTGAGGGACACCGTCAGTGTCCCTGCTGATTACACCTGTGGGAGGTGCACCCATCTGCAGCTCCTCCAAGACCGCGTTAGTGAGCTGGAGCTGGAGTTGGATGAGCTTAGGGTCATCAGGGAGGCAGAGAGGGCCATAGACACAAGCTTCAGGGATATAGTTACTCCAGGGAATGAAAATAGATGGGTGACAGTGAGAGAGGCTGGGAGGAAGCAGTCAGTGCGGGGATCCCCTGTGGTCGTTCCCCTTAGCAACAAGTATTCCACTTTGGATACAGGTGAGGGGGGCGACCTGCCAGTGGTAAGCCGCAGTGACCAGATCGCCAGCGCTGAGTCCGTCCCTGTGGCTCAGAAGGGAAAGGGGGAGAGCGGTAGAGCTATAGTTATTGGGGACTCGTTAGTTAGAGGGATAGATAGGAGGTTCTGTGGCAACAAGAGAGACTCACAGATGGTATGTTGCCTCCCGGATGCCAGGGTCCGTGACATCTCCGACCGTGTCTTCAGGATTCTAAAGGGGAGGGGGAACAGTCACAAGTCGTGGTGCACGTCAGCACCAAAGACATAGGTAAGAGAGGGGACGGGGATTTAAAACAGGAATTCAGGGAGCTAGGGTGGAAGCTGAGAGCCAGGACAAAACAGGTTGTCATCTCTGGTATGTTGCCGGTGCCACGGGATAGCGAGTTGAGGAACAGGGAGAGAGTGCAGTTAAACACATGGATGCAGGGATGGTGTAGGAGGGAGGGTTTCAGCTATGTGGATAATTGGAACACTTTCTGGGGAAGGTGAGACCTGTACCAACAGGACGGAGTGCACCTGAACCAGAGGGGCACCAATATCCTGGGAGGGAAATTTGCTACAGCTCTTCGGGGGGGTTTAAACTAATTTGTCAGGGGGATGGGAAAAGGAGTTGTAGTCCGGAGGTCAGTGAATGTAGTGAGGTACTGGGAAGGGTATCATGGTCAAAGGTGGGTACCAGCAGACAAGAAGGTGGGTTGAAGTGTGTCGACTTCAATGCAAGGAGCATCCGAAATAAGGTAGGTGAACTTGGGGCGTGGATTGGCACTTGGGACTACGATGCTGTGGCCATTACGGAGACATGGGTAGAACAAGGACAGGAATGGTTGTTGGAAGTTCCGGGGTATAGATGTTTCAGTAAGTGTAGGGTAGCTGGTAAAAGAGGTGGAGGAATGGCACTGTTAATCAAGGAGAGTGTAACGGCTGCAGAAAGGCATTTTGAAGGGGATCTGCCTACAGAGGTAATATGGGCTGAGGTTAGGAATAGGAAAGGAGCGGTCACGTTGTTAGGAGTTTACTATAGGCCCCCAAATAGTAATAGAGATGTGGAACAAGAAATTGCTAAGCAGATTATAGATAGGTGTGGGGGTCACAGGGTAGTTGTCACGGGGGACTTTAACTTTCCAAATATTGATTGGAGCCTTTATAGGTCGAATAGTTCGGATGGGGCAGTTTTTGTGCGGTGTGTGCAGGAGGGGTTCCTGACACAATATGTGGATAAGCCGACAAGAGGTGGGGCCACATTGGATTTGGTACTGGGAAATGAACCGGGCCAAGTGTTGGATTTGGTTGCGGGAGAGCACTTTGGAGATAGTGACCACAATTCGGTGTCTTTTGTGATTGCAATGGAGAGGGAGAGGGCCATGCGGCAGGGCAAGGTTTACAATTGGGGGAGAGGTAATTATGATGCAATCAGGCGGGAATTAGGAAGCTCAGGATGGGAACAAAAATTGTCAGGGAAAGGCACTAATGAAAAGTGGAACTTTTTCAAGGAACAAATACTGCGTCTCCTTGATAGGTATGTCCCTGCCAGGCAGAGAGGAAATGGCCGAGTGAGGGAACCATGGTTCACAAAAGAGGTGGAATGCCTAGTTAAGAGGAAGAAGGAAGCATATGTAAGGTTGAGAAAACAAGGTTCAGTTGGCTCGATGGAGGGTTACAAGTTAGCAAGAAATGAGCTGAAAAAGGGGCTTAGGAGAGCTAGGAGGGGACATAAGAAGTCCTTGGTGGGTCGGATCAAGGAAAACCCCAAGGCTTTTTACTCTTATGTGAGGAATAAAAGAATGACCAGGGTGAGGTTGGGGCCGGTCAAGGACGGCAGTGGGAATTTGTGTATGGAGTCAGAAGAGATAGGAGAGGTGATGAATGAATACTTTTCTTCGGTGTTCATCAAGGAGAGGGGCCATGTTTTTGAGGAAGAGAAGGTGTCACAGGCTGATAGGCTGGAGGAAGTAGATGTTCGGAGGGAAGATGTACTAGCAATTTTGAATGAACTGAAAGTTGATAAGTCCCCTGGGCCTGATGAAATATATCCTAGGAGTCTTTGGGAGGCAAGGGATGAGATAGCAGAGCCTTTGGCATTGATCTTTGCGTCCTCACTGTCCACGGGGGTGGTGCCAGAGGACTGGAGAGTGGCGAATGTGGTTCCTCTGTTTAAGAAGGGAATAGAAATGACCCTGGTAATTATAGGCCGGTTAGTCTTACTTCGGTGGTCGGTAAGTTGATGGAAAAGGTCCTCAGAGATAGGATTTACGACCATTTAGAAAGATGCAGCTTAATCCGGGATAGTCAGCACGGATTTGTGAAGGGCAAGTCTTGCCTCACAAATTTGATAGAATTTTTTGAGGAGGTAACTAAGTATGTAGATGAAGGTAGTGCAGTTGATGTCATATACATGGATTTTAGTAAGGCGTTTGATAAAGTCCCCCGTGGTCGGCTTATGAAGAAAGTAAGGATGTGTGGGATAGAGGGAAGTTTGGCCGATTGGATAGGTAACTGGCTATCTAACAGAAGACAGAGGGTGGTGGTGGATGGAAAATTTTTGGACTGGAAACCGGTTACCAGCGGAGTGCCACAGGGATCAGTGCTTGGTCCTCTGCTATTTGTCATTTTTATAAATGACTTGGAGGAGGGGGCTGAAGGGTGGATCAGTAAATTTGCTGATGACACCAAGATTGGTGGAGTAGTGGATGAGGTGGAGGGCTGTTGTAGGCTGCAAAGAGATATAGATAGGATGCAGAGCTGGGCTGAAAAATGGCAAATGGAGTTTAACCCTGACAAATGCGAGGTGATTCATTTTGGTAGGACAAATTTAAATGTGGATTACAGGGTCAAAGGTAGGGTTCTGAAGAATGTGGAGGAACAGAGAGAACTTGGGGTTCATATCCATAGATCTCTGAAGGTTGCCACTCAAGTGGATAGAGCCGTGAAGAAGGCCTATAGTGTGTTGGCGTTCATTAACTGGGGGTTTGAGTTTAAGAGCCGTGGGGTTATGCTGCAACTGTACAGGACCTTGGTGAGACCACATTTGGAATATTGTGTGCAGTTCTGCTCACCTCACTATAAGAAGGATGTGGAGACACTGGAAAGAGTGCAAAGGAGATTTACCAGGATGCCGCCTGGTTTGGAGGGTAAGTCTTATGAGGAAAGGTTGAGGGAACTTGGGCTTTTCTCTTTGGAGCGGAGGAGGTTGAGAGGAGACTTGATAGAGGTTTATAAGATGATGAGGGGGATAGATAGAGTGAACGTTCAAAGACTATTTCCTCGGGTGAATGGAGTGGTAACTAGGGGGCATAACTATAGGGTTCATGGTGGGAGATATAGGAAGGATGTCCGAGGTAGGTTTTTTACTCAGAGAGTGGTTGGGGTGTGGAATGGACTGCCTGCAGTGATAGTGGAGTCAGAAACTTTAGGAACATTTAAGAAGCTATTGGCTAGGCACATGGAGTACTTCGGGATGATAGGGAGGAAATAGCTTGATCTGAGTTTCAGACAAAGCTCGGCACAACAACGTGGGCTGAAGGGCCTGTTCTGTGCTGTACTGTTCTATGTTCTATATCCACAGATCTCTGAAGTTTGCCACTCAAGTGGATAGAGCCGTGAAGAAGGCCTACAGTGTGTTAGCGTTTATTAACAGGGGGTTTGAGTTTAAGAGCCGTGGGGTTATGCTGCAACTGTACAGGACCTTGGTGAGACCACATTTGGAATATTGTGTGCAGTTCTGGTCACCTCAATATAAGAAGGATGTGGAAGCACTGGAAAGAGTGCAAAGGAGATTTACCAGGATGCTGCCTCGTTTGGAGGTTGGTCTTATGAGGAAAGGTCGAGGGAGCTAGGGCTTTTCTTTTTAGAGTGGAGGAGGTTGAAAGGCGACTTAATAGAGGTTTATAAGATGATGAGGGGGATAGATAGAGTGGACGTTCAGAGACTATTTCCTAGGGTGGATGTAACTGTTCCTGGGGGGCATAACTATAAGGTTCGTGGTGGAAGATATAGGAGGGATGTATGAGGTAGGTTCTTTACTCAGAGAGTGGTTGGGGTGTGGAATGGACTGCCTACTGTGATAGTGGAGTCGGACACTTTAGGAACTTTCAAGTGGTTATTGGATAGGCACATGGAGCACACTACAATTATAGGGAGTGGGATAGCTTGATACAAAGACCAAAGAACAAAGAAAAATACAGCACAGGAACAGGCCATTCGGCCCTCCAAACCTGCACCGCTCATGTGCCCACGAGACCATTCATTTGTATCCCTCTATTCCCAGTCTGTTCACGTGGTTATCTAGATAAGTCTTAAACGATCCCAGCGTGTCCGCCTCAATCACCTTGCTTGACAGTTGTAAGTTTTTCGGGCAACTCAGGCCTTTTTTATGAGCTGGGAAAAGGACTTGAACCCTAAAGAACTGTGAAAGTGGCTACACTTGACTGCAGGACTTGACCTGGTCAGTGAGCCCAGCCAGCCTGTGTGTGTGTGTGTGTGAAGGGGCCCAGTCCAAAAATTGCAAGCAGCCAGAAACCAGACAGACTGCTGATTAGGTTATCAGCAGCACAAAAGTGAACTGATGACATCACCAGACTAGGCCGGCAGCAAGACAATGCACCTGGTCTGGACTCAATACAGGTGATAATGGCCTTGTCCCAGAGCGAGGAGAAGCCCATTTCCCGAATGGGAAAACAATTAAACGATCTCCGATGGAACAATACAGGACAGCAAGGGACCTATCACCTGGGATGGGACCATCTGGTCTCTATGGACTGTAAGATCGCAGCTGCAGATAACCCTAGCAAGCCTTTGTCTGTGGAAACTGCCGGTTGGAAGGGGGGCGGAGTTGGCTGGAAAAAGAATTCAAGTTTACAATATAAAAGGATGGTCAGGCCGGCCATGTTTCTCTCTTTTCTCTTCGGACCTGCATGACAGCACTCTCCACTCGGTCATCTCCAGTACGCAGCCTGAGCCCACTGAGCAGTTTAAACTAGGATTGTGAGTATCCCCTGGTAATTCGCAAAGTTCCCGAGATCATCATAGTGGATGAGGCTTTGGGGAAAGGGGGGGGCTTTTGCATGCACCTTTCATAGTTTAAGACACTGGTAAACTTGTATAAAGTAAGAATTCCGAGGTGTCCGTTTTAGTATTCCTTCCATAGCTTATAGTCTTATAGAGCATAAGGCATGGTGTGTTGTTTTCCTGGTGTTTGGTGACCTTTAACCTTGATGTTTTAAGAAATATATATATATCTTTGACTTCCGTTGGAGTCCGTTTTGATCTTTTCAATTTCTCACCGATGATCTCTGACTAAGTCACAATATAAATATTCCTTACCATAATTCCGGAGTCTAGAACTGAGGGTACCCTGGGCGCTTCGAAACCGCCCACTCAGGAAAGGCTGCCAGGTAGTGGATAGGCAGCAGTTTCCTTTTCTCTCTCTTGGGAGCGCTACTCTAGTGAAGTAGACGCAAGGTGGCCATTGTTCCATCGGCAAGAGAGAGAATCACTCGGGCATTGGTGGGGTTTGGGTGACGGAGAACCCAACCTAAAATAAGCCCAGTGGAGTTAAAAAGAGGGATCCCGCTACAATGGCGACCGCGACAGGACTCCGGTGGTCTGGAATATGTGACTTGTCAGAGGGGGTGAGGGAAAGAAGCAAAATGGAGGAGAGAATCTCCTCATATCTGTGGAAAAAGGTCAACCTCACCAAAACGTGGGTATTAGCACTAATCAATGCAGAGCAGCCCGTAATGGCTGCGGCTGCATGGACAGAGAGCAAGGAATACACTAAAGGGTTGGAAAAGGTAGTTTGGCTAGCCTGCCTGTCCTAGCAGGTAGCCAAAATGGAAAGGAGAATTGCTGTTCTGGAGGGAGAGTTGAGCAAAGTTAGGGCCAGCGGGGGGGACAGCGCTAGAGCAGAGGAACAGTTATTTAATGAATTAACTGATGCGAGGCAGTGCATCCTACAAGCTAGCGAGTCACACCGATACGAAAAGGAATTCCTCCAATGCCAGGTAGTTGAGGCAAAGGAGAGGGAACGGGAGGCCCAGGAACTCCTGGCTCAAGGTGTGCAGAGGTACAAGGAGCTGGAAGGGAGGTTCAGGGACATCCAGGCAGCGTACAGGGTGGCTTGCGACGAGTTAGGTGACGGCGAGCATGGGCTGTGCCAGGCACGGATAGAAGAGCTGGAGGAGGCTCTGTCCAAGGTCAGGGGACGGGTGCACCTGGGAGGTCCAGGAGGGTCCCCTAGGGGCAGAGGGCTCCTCGCAGCGGATGATTCCCCGGGCGCTAAGGGGAATAGACCGCCTCCTGAGGCGTCGGAAACTTGTCCGGGTCGGCAGGTGGGGTTCGGGCTGTCCAGAGAGGGGCAGGTCCAAGGGGGGTCAACGGGGTACCCCCAAGTGGCGGCGTGTCCGCCGGGTATAGCGCACCATTCCTTTGGGAAAGGGAACAGACTGCTGCCTGAGATGCCGGTAATGTGTCCGGGTCAGCAGGTAGGGTTCGGGACGTCCAGGGAGGGACAGGTCCAAGGGGGGTCAGTGGAGTATCCCCAGGTTGTGGTGTCTCCGACATGGGTAGCACACCCCGGAGTGGTGGGGCTATCGAGCATGGAGGGAGAGCCAGATGCCGATGAGGCAGGGGGGCAACAGCCCCAGGTGGGGCAGATGTGCCCAGTTAGACAAAGAAAGTATGGTCCCCCAGTGGGAGGGGGACTGATAGAGAGTGATATAATAATTCCCCATGGGGCACATGTGCTCAGGGGGATGGTAACCCACATCCCAAGCCTGACTAGGGTGGGAGACCCGTCATTACATTTTATGGAGGTGCAGCAGGCAGCTGACATAAACGACTGTGATGAGGTGGAACGGGTGAAACTACTGCTGATGACCCTAGACTCATATCTATGTAAGGCAGTGACCTCCAGGGAAGGGGGAAGACCTGCCACATGGGTAGCGGCACAGACAGTAGTTCTGGAGGCCATGGGGTTAAATCAGGGTAGTCCCTTCACGAGGGTGTGGGAGACAAAGCAGCAAGTCGCAGAGTCCCCGGACATGTTCGCAGACAGGCTGTGGACGGTGTATGAGGGAGCGTGTGGGACTCCCTTAGACAGGCAACATCTGGACGAGAGGACAGCCCACTGGCTGAAGACTCTTGTGGCTAACTGCCTTCCGCGAGTTAGAGCAAAGGCCGAGCATTGGTTCGACTCGCTGGACCCCAACCTTAACGAGGCGGAGGTAATAAGGAAGCTCACCCTTGCGTATCGCAACGGGGAGAGAAGTGAGGAAAAGCCCCATAAGGGCAAGGTGCATGAGGTCGCACCGGCACCCCTCCCTAGGAGGGAGTGGAAGCAGGAAGGCAGCCGGGCCTCAGACCGGAGGCCGGTGTGCTACGGGTGTGGGAAGCCCGGGCACTTCAGGAGGGAGTGTAGGAACCCGAGCAGGGAGGAAAGGGCTCCCATGAAAAAGACACCAACCCCGGTGGTAGGAGCACTTACCCCAGAGACGATCGATGTAAAGGATCTGCTGGCTTATCTGCAGACCAAGGCAATAGGGTCCGGGCAGGTAGCGATGGCAACAGGCCAGGGCCAGCCCGCACCCACACCACGAGCTCCCTTATGACTGCCAGCGGGGCAGCCCACCTTCCTATGTCCATTAGAGTATGGCCCATGCGGGAGACCCTGGGTCAGGATGGAGGTCCAGGATGTGGTCGGGAGTTACCTACTGGACACAGGTGCTTCCAGTACCATTGTCCACACGGACAATCCCCAAACATCCCCTCTATCCAGCGGGGCGCCCTACAGTCTTGTCGGCTTCACGGGAAACGAGAAGACTGGTTTTTTCTCTGTTCCCCTGTCCATCAGGTTGGGGACACTCCAGGCGCAGTGGAAATGCGTCCTGATGAGATGGGAGCAGGAGGGAAAGGGGATCCTAGGCGCCGATTTTATAGTGGCTCATCAGGTCTTGGTGGACCTGAGGAACCACTGTTTGTGGGGCATAGCAGGGGAAGGGGCTGAGAAAGAGGTCATGGTCATAGAGAGGGCACAAGAAAGGGGGGCTTTGTGTGTAGTGGAACCCAAGGAGGGGTATGATTTGGAAGCCATGGTAGGGAATACCTCGGAGGAATATAGGGGGTATGTCCGGAAGAATTTGGCCGCCTTTGCGACCCACAAGCATGATTGTGGGAGGGTCACTGGGACAGAGGTCAGGATAGATGGAGTCCCCATGTCCTGACCCCAGAAACAGTATAGTTTCCCCCGGGAAGCGGAGGCAGATTTAGAGGTGGCCCTAAATTCACTGGTAAGGCAAGGCATTTTGAGGCCAATTGCCACACATGTGAACTCACCGCTCTGGCCGGTGAGGAAGCCAGATAATTCCTGGAGGGCCACAGTGGACTACAGAGTCCTTAATAAGAATATTCCGGCATGCGCCCCAACGGTAGCAGCCGTGGCGGACCTGTTAGGAGAAATTCCAGCGTCAGCCTCTGTTTTTACAGTGCTGGATATTTCGAATGGGTTTTGGTCCATCCCAGTCAGGCGGGAGGACCAGTATAGGTTCGCCTTCATGTTTAAGGGGCAGCAGTATCCCACCAGGGCCGGGAAGAGCAAGAAGGGAGTGAGGAAGGGGGTAGCAAGTGAGGAAGCCCCCGTAGAGGTGGAAACAGTAGGGGAAATACCTGACCCCACCGTTACCCAACAGGTGACAATGTGCTGTCCCAGCTGGGGAGGTAGCGGCCGCAGTGAGGTTAACGGTGATACAAGCACCCAGCCCGGGTAATTTTAAACTACCCGAGCATCAGCCCACTGACCGGGTCAAATGCCTCAGTGAGGCCGAAATGAGGGAGGCAGAGGAGATGGAGGTATCGCCTCTGGTATGGGAGTCAGGGAGGGGTCGTCGGAGCAGCAGGGTCTCCAGACCCCCGGTAAGGTGGTCTCCCTCACACATGGCACTCGGGGCCCGACCACGCAGCAAAAGGGCCCGGGTGGAAAGTAGAAGGCGTGGGGCACTACCAAGTGCGGCCACGGGTAGCCCAGTCTCCGCAGGGAACGGAGAGGGATTCCGGAAACCCTTTGGGGAAGGGGAGGCCAGGGGCAGTCAGGACCCTCGGCCCACGGAGGTCCGGACTGGACGGTCGGGCCAGGCAGACGACTGGCCTCAGCAGGGTGAGGATCAGTTTTAAGTTGGCCACCCGGAGACGGGTGGTGGTGTAAATAGATATAGGATTCACGTTCTGGTTGTTTTAGTAGTTTTCCGTGTAGATTATTCTGTGTATGTGATGTTTTCCGAATTGGGAACAGTAGTGTGGAGGTCGGGAACTTCCACTGATTAAGAATGGACGCAGGGCACTAGGACCCTGGGGAGCCGGGCTGCGAAATACAGTACTGCAGCCGGCAGCTTGTGAAATTGCATGGAGGCAATTTCAAAAGCGGTAACTGCAAGCGAGGAATACAATGGCGCCCTTCCGTTTGAAGTGGTTCCAGGAAGGGTGGACGGCAGTGTGGAGGCAAGGAAGTCTTCTGTTTTGTTTTACAGATGGGTCGTCCTGCCATATGGATACTGAGTATAACAGTATCCTGGAGATGTGCGAGACCCACAGAGGGGAAATGGGTGGTATATGGGTGCTCTGGCGGCAGGGCACCCCTCGTAACTACCGGTCAGGGAGACCTGGTGGCCTCGGAGCAGGCACGCTACTCCCACGTGGGGAGGTGGCCTGGGTGGCTGGGGTCGAACTCGACCAGGTACCCCAGCCACCAGAGCTTCACATACGGAGAGGCCTCTGTACTCTGCAAAGAGATACAGGTGGCGACTGACCGGGTTAGGGTGACTGAGGGCAGGCGGGTGTGTTTAACCTGTAAGGGGGATGTTCCTTTGGGGAGGTGGTGGTGGCTCAGGAAGCTGAGCCCGGGCATGAGGGATCGATCCTCGAACTGGGAACGACTGGACAATGAAACCTACCGGACCATCACGGGGTCACCAGGAGGGATTACTGTATGTTGGGAGAAGTAGTGGGCTTATGACCAGGGGATATATTTGTGCCTATGGGGGTCTGCCAGGGTATGTCCACAAGGGGCATCGATCACCTTCGTGAGGTGGTGGCAAGACTCCGGGGGCGGGATAAATTGGGACCGCAGTGGGAAGGGATGTGTATCTCCCTGGGCTGGGATGATTGTGAAAGCTACCGAACTGCTGGTTCAGGTAAAGAGACCCCTGCCCACGGCCCAACCGATCGACCCCCACAACTGTCCGACAACCACCAAGGGGCCCGAGAATGGCCCAGTGCTCGTCCCCACCAAGAAGGTATTGTACCAGGGGGTACATTACGCTGTTGCCTCTGTTGTGTTAAATTTGACTGAAGTGCGTCTACCAGCATGGTGCCCTCGCGAGACAGAGAACTGCAAGTTCCAAAAGCGGAGGAAGACCGCGGAGCTGCGGAAGTTGCTAACTCGATCAAACCTCCACAGCCTGAACCGAACCTCGCCAGTTTAACAAAAACCGCTACTGTACCCCAATGCTGTGAAGTTTCTGTACATATATATGCGGTAACTCCTATGTTTGGGGGCCGCTGGTTTATTGCTGTACTTGTTGTGTTTAATGTTTTTCCATCCCGCATATTGCAAGGGATTGTTGTAATGTACCTACCTATGTCACCTTTCTCTGTGTTGCTGTATGTAAAAGGGTTGTAGCTCAGATTAAGGGGACTCCTCGGGACACAGAGCTTCGCGGGTTAGGAGGGGGTGCTTACAGTCACGGAGGAGGAGAAGTGTTGCCCCTCAAACATTTATGTCGATACGGTCCGAGCGAGTCTGGACGTATCGAAGGGGCATCTGTAAGTTTTTCGGGCAACTCAGGCCTTTTTTATGAGCTGGGAAAAGGACTTGAACCCTAAAGAACTGTGAAAGTGGCTACACTTGACTGCAGGACTTGACCTGGTCAGTGAGCCCAGCCAGCCTGTGTGTGTGTGTGTGTGTGTGTGTGTGTGTGAAGGGGCCCAGTCCAAAAATTGCAAGCAGCCAGAAACCAGACGGACTGCTGATTAGGTTATCAGCAGCACAAAAGTGAACTGATGACCTCACCAGACTAGGCCGGCAGCAAGACAATGCACCTGGTCTGGACTCAATACAGGTGATAATGGCCTTGTCCCAGAGCGAGGAGAAGCCCATTTCCATAATGGGAAAACAATTAAACGATCTCCGATGGAACAATACAGGACAGCAAGGGACCTATCACCTGGGATGGGACCATCTGGTCTCTATGGACTGTAAGATCGCAGCTGCAGATAACCCTAGCAAGCCTTTGTCTGTGGAAACTGCCGGTTGGAAGGGGGGCGGAGTTGGCTGGAAAAAGAATTCAAGTTTACAATATAAAAGGATGGTCAGGCCGGCCATGTTTCTCTCTTTTCTCTTCGGACCTGCATGACAGCACTCTCCACTCGGTCATCTCCAGTACGCAGCCTGAGCCCACTGAGCAGTTTAAACTAGGATTGTGAGTATCCCCTGGTAATTCGCAAAGTTCCCGAGATCATCATAGTGGATGAGGCTTTGGGGAAAGGGGGGGGCTTTTGCATGCACCTTTCATAGTTTAAGACACTGGTAAACTTGTATAAAGTAAGAATTCCGAGGTGTCCGTTTTAGTATTCCTTCCATAGCTTATAGTCTTATAGAGCATAAGGCATGGTGTGTTGTTTTCCTGGTGTTTGGTGACCTTTGACCTTGATGTTTTAAGAAATATATATATATCTTTGACTTCCGTTGGAGTCCGTTTTGATCTTTTCAATTTCTCACCAATGATCTCTGACTAAGTCACAATATAAATATTCCTTACCATAATTCCGGAGTCTAGAACTGAGGGTACCCTGGGCGCTTCGAAACCGCCCACTCAGGAAAGGCTGCCAGGTAGTGGATAGGCAGCAGTTTCCTTTTCTCTCTCTTGGGAGCGCTACTCTAGTGAAGTAGACGCAAGGTGGCCATTGTTCCATCGGCAAGAGAATCACTCGGGCATTGGGGGGGTTTGGGTGGCGGAGAACCCAACCTAAAATAAGCCCAGTGGAGTTAAAAAGAGGGATCCCGCTACACAGTACATTCCAGACCCCCACCACCCTCTGTGTAAAATACGTCCCCCTGACACCTGTGTTGAACCTTGCCCCCCTCATCTTGAACCCGTGACCCCTTGTGTTCGTCACCTCCGACCTGGGAAAAAGCTTCCCACTGTTCACTCTATCCATGCCCTTCATAATTTTATACACCTCTATTAGGTCACCCCTCATCCTCCGTCTTTCCAGGGAGAACAACCCCAGTTTACCCAATCTCTCCTCATAGCTAAGACCCTCCATACCAGGCAACATCCTGGTAAACCTTCTCTGTGCTCTCTCCAAAGCCTCCACGTCCTTCTGGTAGTGTGGCGACCAGAACTGGACGCAGTATTCCAAATGTGGCCTAACCATCGTTCTATACATCTGCAACGTCATATGCCAATTTTTATATTCTATGCCCCGTCCAATAAAGGCAAGCATGCCATATGCCTTCTTCACCACCCTCTCCACCTGTGCTGCCACCTTTAAGGATCTGTGCACTTAAACACCCAGGTCCCTCTGTGTGTCTATACTCCTGATGGTTCTGCCATTTATTGTACAGCTCCCCCTTACATTAGATCTACCGAAATGCATCACTTCGCATTTATCCGGATTAAATTCCATCTGCTATTTCTCCGCCCAATGTTCCAGCCTACCTATATCTTGCTGTATTCTCTGACAATGTTCATCACTATCCGCAACTCCAGCAATCTTCGTGTCGTCCGCAAACTTACTGATCACACCAGCTACATCTTCCTCCAAATCATTTATATATATCACAAACAGCAGAGGTCCCAGTACAGAGCCCTGCGGAACACCACTAGTCATGATGTGGAGATGCCGGCGTTGGACTGGGGTAAGCACAGTAATAAGTCTCACAACACCAGGTTAAAGTCCAACAGGTTTATTTGGTAGCAAATACCATACCACTAGGCATACCACTAGTCACAGACCTCCAACCGGAAAAAGACACCTCCACTGCTACCCTCTGTCTGAGCCATAAGATCTTGGTTTCGGAAAAGGTTCGGCACAACATCATGGGCCGAAGGGCCTGTACTGTGCTGTACTGTTCTATGTAGAACTGGCTTGGCCATAGAAGTGATGTGGAGATGCCGGCATTGGACTGGGGTAAACACAGTATGGCATTTGCTACCAAATAAACCTGTTGGACTTTAACCTGGTGTTGTTAAAACTCTTACTGTGTTGGCCATAGAAGACAGAAGGTAGCAGTGGAGGGATCTTTTTCTGATTGGAGGTCTGTGACTAGTGGTGTTCCACAGGGCTCTGTACTGGGACCTCTGCTGTTTGTGATATATATAAATGATTTGGAGGAAGATGTAGCTAGTCTGATTAGTAAGTTTGCGGACGACACGAAGATTGCTGGAGTTGCGGATAGTGATGAACATTGTCAGAGAATACAGCAAGATATAGATAGGCTGGAAAATTGGGTGGATAAATGACAGATGGAATTTAATCTAGATAAATGCGAAGTGATGCATTTTGGTAGATCTAATGCAGAGGGGAGCTATACAATAAATGGCAGAACCATCAGGAGTATAGACACACAGAGGGATCTGGGTTTGCAATCCACAGATCTTAAAGGTGGCAGCACAGGTGGAAAAGGTGGTGAAGAAGGCATATGGCATGCTTGCCTTTATTGGACGGGGCATAGAGTATAAAAGTTGGCATTTGATGTTGCAGTTATATAGAACGTTGGTTAGGCCACATTTGGAATACTGCGTCCAGTTCTGGTCGCCACACTACCAGAAGGACGTTGAGGCTTTGGAGAGAGTGCAGAAAAGGTTTACCAGGATGTTGCCTGGTATGGAGGGTATTAGCTATGAGGTGAGATTGAGTAAACTAGGGTTGTTCTCCCTGGAAAGACAGAGGTTGAGGGTGACCTAATAGAAGTTTATAAAATTATGAAGGGCATAGATAGGGTGAACAGTTGGAAGCTTTTTCCCAGGTCAGAAATGACAAACACAAGGGGTCACAAGTTCAAGGGAAGGGGGGCAAGGTTCAATACAGATATGCGGGGGATGTTTTTTACATAGAGGGTGGTGGGGGCCTGGAATGCACTACCAAGCAAGGTGGTTGAGGCAGACACGCTACGATCATTTAAGACTTATCTCGATAGCCACATGAACAGACTGGGAATAGAGGGATACAAACGGATGGTCGAGTTAGGAACACATGATCAGTGCAGGCTTGGAGGGCCGAAGGGCCTGTTCCTGTGCTGTTTTGTTCTTTGTAAACCAGTTATAAACTAGTGTTGGAGCAATATATCAACTAGCTATGAACTAGTGAGGGAGCATATATAAATTATTTATAAACTGATGCACGTGCAGTATATATCTAGTTATAAGCTAGGGTGGGAGCAATATAGAAACTAGTTTTAACTAGCATGGGATCATTGTTCCACAGGAGCAGGCTGAGGGTAAGAGAGTCTGTTTCTGCATTTTATTTATTTCTTTATTTTTCAGTTAAATTTGTGTTAAAAATCGGAGGGTTTTTTTCCAAAACAGGAAGTAGGCCCAGGAGAAGCCTGGGAAGGTTTTTGGAGGGTTTAAAAGCAGGCCGCACTTTTGAGCGGGCAGCGGTGTGAGTGGGGAGTAGAGTGTGAACTGTAAGGGCTTTGGCTCACAGGGCTTCGGCGAGGACAGGCAGAGGCAGGGTAGGGTTTGACTTTTAAATTACACCAACTTATACAAGGTAAATTGATATGGAGGGATATGTAATGTGCTGTTTCTGCATGATGTGGGAGCAAGTGGACCCCAAGGTGGACCCCAGGGACCATGTCTGCAGTAAGTGCTGGTTGCTGGAGGATCTCCAGCTCAAGGTAGATGAACTGGACTCTGAGCTACAGACACTGAGGCTTATCAGGGAAGGGGAGAGCTATCTGGATAATGTGTATAAAGAGAAATCCCACCCTTAGACTGACTAACTTAGCTGGGGGTCAGGGACAACAGGGAGTGGCTGCAGGTGAGGCGGGCAGAGGGGGGAAGAAGGCGGGCAGTGGGGGGAAGAAAGTAAGTAGTTTGCGGGAGGTAAAGTCCCAAGAACCTCAGCCCATAAATCTTTGTAACAGATTTGAGGTTCTTGCCACCAGTGTAGATGGGAAAAATGACTGCGAGAAGACGAGCAAACTGTCAGCAGTACCAGGGTACAGGGTGCTGCTGCAACGGAGAAATCAAAGAGAAATGTAGTAGTAATTGGGGATAGTGTAGTTAAGGGCATAGACACTGTTCTCTGTGACCAGGATAAGGAATACCATAGGTTGTGTTGCCTACCTGGTGCTCAGGTCCAAGATGTATCATCTGGGCTGCAGAGGAATCTGGAGTGGGAGGGTGAAAATCCAGTTGTCGTGGTCCATGTAGGTGCCAATGACATAGACAAAACAGGAACTAAGGATCTGCAGAGGGAGTACGAAGAGCTAGGGAACAAATTAAAAAGCAGAACCAACAAGGTGGTAATCTCTGGATTACTACCTGAGCCACGTGCAAATTGGCGCAGGGTTAATAGGATTAAGGAGACGAATGCGTGGCTCAAGGATTGGTGTGGGAGGAATGGGTTCGAATTCATGGGGCATTGGCACCAGTATTTGGGCAGATGAGACCTGTATAGATGGGATGGTCTCCGTTTGAACCGTGCTGGGACCAGAGTCCTAGCGAATCGTATCACTAGGGCTGTAGATCGGGCTTTAAACTAATTTATGGGGGGGGGAGGGTGCAGAGGTCAGAGGAATTACGAAATGAATGGTAGAGGAGAGGGAGCGAGTGCAAGTGAATGAGGGCATTCAAGTAGTTAAAGGAGTAGAGGGCGAGGGAGAGGTTGATAGCGTTTCATCAAATCGGGACCAGATAAAAGCTGGAATAAAGACACTTTGCCTGAATGCACGAAGCATTCGGAACAAAGTTAATGAGTTGATGGTGCAAATCAGCATTAATGGGTATGATCTAGTGGCCATTACAGAAACGTGGCTGCAGGGAGATCAGGACTGGGAGATGAATATCCAGGGGCATCAGGCATTTAGGAAGAATAGACAGGAACGAAAAGGTGGTGGGGTAGCTCTGATAATAAAAGATAATATCAGGGTAGTAGTGAGGGATGACATAGGCTCTAAGAAACAAAACGTGGAATCGTTATGGGTAGAGATAAGGAATAGTAGGGGGAGAAAGACACTAGTAGCCGTGGTCTATAGGCCCCCAAATAATAATGTTGAGGTGAGGAGGGCTATAAACAAGCAAATAATGGATGCGTGCAAAAACGGAACGGCAATAATCATGGGGGACTTCAACCTGCATATTGATTGGCTGACTCAAGTTGGAAGGGGTGGGATGGCGGAAGAGTTCTTAGAATGCTGTCGGGATAGTTTCCGTGAACAGTATGTTACGGAACCGACGAGGGAACGAGTTATCTTAGATCTGGTAATGTGTAACGAGACAGGTAGAATTAAGGATCTTCTTGTGAAGGACCCTCTTGGGTCGAGTGATCACAATATGGTCGAATTTCTGGTGCAGATGGAGGGGGAGAAAGTAGGGTCCCAAACCAATGTCCTCTGCTTGAACAGAGGGGAGTACGATAGGATGAGGGCTGAATTGGCTAGGGTGGACTGGGAGAGCAGACTGGTAGGTAGGACAGCTGAGGAACAGTGGAGGATTTTTAAGGAGATCTTTTTCAGTGCTCAGCAACAATATATTCCGGTGATAAAGAAGGGCTGTAAGAAAGGGATAGCCAGCCGTGGATAACGAAGGAAATTAAGGAGAGTATTAAATTAAAGACCGATGCGTACAGAGTGGCCAAAAATAGTGGAGAATCGGAAGATTGGGAAAACTTTAAGAAACAACAAAGAACGACTAAGAAAGCGATAAAGAAAGGATAGGTTATGAAGCTAGGCTAGCTCCAAATATAAAAAATGATAGTAAAAGCTTTTACAAATATATAAAAAGGAATAGAGTGGCTCGAGTGAATGTTGGACCCTTGGAGGACGAGAGGGGGGATTTAATAGTGGGGAATGAGGAAATGGCTGAAACTTTAAATAAGTTTTTTGTGTCGGTCTTCACGGTGGAGGACACAAATAGTTTACCGAATATTAATGATAGAGGGTTGGTAGGAGGAGAGGTACTCAATACAATTATTGTTACTAGAGAGGCAGTGCTTGGTAGACTAACGGGACTGAAGGTGGACAAGTCCCCGGGCCCGGATGGAATGCATCCCAGGGTACTGAAAGAAATGTCAGAGGTAATAGCGGATGCGTTAGTGGTTATTTATCAAAATTCACTGGACTCTGGGGTAGTGCCGGCGGATTGGAAAACGGCTACTGTTACACCGCTGTTTAAAAAAGGAAATAGACAAAAGGCGGGTAACTACAGGCCGGTTAGCTTAACATCTGTAGTTGGGAAAAAGCTGGAATCCATCATTAAAGAAGAAATAGCAGGCCATCTGGATAAGAATGGTTCGATTAAGCAGACGCAGCATGGATTCATGAGGGAAAAGTCATGCTTGACGAACTTGTTGGATTTTTATGAAGATGTGACTAGGGCGGTTGACGGAGGGAACCGGTGGATGCGGTGTTTTTGCATTTCCAAAAGGCGTTTGATAAGGTGCCTCACAAAAGGTTACTGAAGAAGATTGGGTCACACGGAGTTGGGGGTAGGGTGTTAGCGTGGATTGGGGATTGGCTATCCGACAGGAAGCAGAGAGTCGGAATAAATGGGTGTTTTTCCGGTTGGAGGAAGGTAACTAGTGGCGTGCCGCAGGGATCGGTACTGGGGCCTCAACTATTTACCATTTATATAGACGATCTGGAGGAGGGGACTGAGTGTAGGATAACAAAGTTTGCAGACGACACAAAGATAAGTGGAACAGTGAATCGTGTGGAGGGCGTAGAAGGTCTGCAGAGAGATTTGGACAGGCTGAGTGAGTGGGCGAGGATCTGGCAGATGGAGTATAACTTTGACAAATGCGAGGTTATTCACTTTGGAGGAAATAATAGCAAATTGGATTATTATCTAAATGGAAAAAAATTACAACATGCTATTGTGCAAAGGGACCTGGGGGTCCTTGTGCATGAGACGCAAAAACCCAGTCTGCAGGTGCAACAGGTGATCAAGAAGGCAAATGGGATGTTGGCCTATATCGCAAGGGGGATAGAATATAAAAGCAGAGATGTCTTGCTGCATCTGTACAGGGCATTGGTGAGGCCGCAGCTGGAATACTGTGTGCAGTATTGGTCCCCTTATTTGCGGAAGGATATATTGGCCTTGGAGGGAGTGCAGAGAAGGTTCACCAGGTTGATACCAGAGATGAGGGGTGTTGATTATGAGGAGAGACTGAGCAGATTGGGTTTGTACTCGTTGGAATTTAGAAGGCTGAGGGGGGGATCTTATAGAGACCTATAAGATAATGAAGGGGCTGGATAGGGTAGAGGTGGAGAGATTCTTTCCACTTAGAAAGGAAGCTAGATTTCTATGATTTCTATGATTTCTAGAACTAGAGGGCACAGCCTCAAAATAAAGGGGGGTCAGTTTAGGACAGAGTTGAGGAGGAACTTCTTCTCTCAGAGGGTGGTGAATCTCTGGAATTCTCTGCCCACTGAAGTGGTGGAGGCTACCTCGTTGAATATGTTTAAATCACAGATAGATGGATTCCTGATCGGTAAGGGAATTAGGGGTTATAGGGATCAGGCAGGTAAGTGGAACTGATCCACTTCAGATCAGCCATGATCTTATTGAATGGCGGGGCAGGCTCGAGGGGCTAGATGGCCTACTCCTGCTCCTATTTCTTATGTTCTTATATTAGTATATAAACTGGTTACGAGTTGTGTGGGAGCAGTTATATCAAGTCACGATGAACTAGTGTGGGAGCATATATATGTTTATAAACTGGTGCCGTATATAAACTAGTGAGGAAGTAGTACATAATGTAGTTGGATTGAGGTACGTAAACTACTTATCAACGAGTGTGGGTTCATTAACTAGTTATAAAATAGCAGTATATGAACTAGTTATGAACTAGTGTGGGAACAGCATATAAGCTAGTTATAATCTACTGGGAGTGCAGTATATAAACTAGTTATAAACTAACATGGGAGTAGTATATAAACTAGTCATGAACTAGTGTGGGAGCAGTGAACTAGTTATTAACTAGTGTGGGAGCAGTTTATAAACTAATTATGAACTAGTGTGGGAGCAGCGTATAAACACTGTGGCACAGTGATTAGCATTGCTGCCTTGTCAGGGGCCCAGGTTCGATTCCTAGCTTGGGTCACTGTCTGTGTGGTGATCACAGTAAGAAGTTTAACAACACCAGGTTAAAGTCCAACAGGTTTATTTGGTAGCAAAAGCCACACAAGCTTTCGAGGCTCTGAGCCCCTTCTTCAGGTGAGTGGGAATTCTGTTCACAAACAGAACTTATAAGACACAGACTCAATTTACATGAATAATGGTTGGAATGCGAATACTTACAACTAATCCAGTCTTTAAGAAACAAAACAATGGGAGTGGAGAGAGCATCAAGACAGGCTAAAAAGATGTGTATTGTCTCCAGACAAGACAGCCAGTGAAACTCTGCAGGTCCACGCAACTGTGGGAGTTACAAATAGTGTGACATAAATTCTGATTCTAGGATCGCATGATAAAGACTCAGGAGGAAAAAAGCAGAAATATTTATGTGAAATAGTGTGACATAAACCCAATATCCCGGTTGAGGTGTGGTGATCACAGCTGAGCGCTTCCCCCTCCAATGTGCATCCTGGGGGGACACCAAGATGCAGAAATAGGTCTCGTAAGGTTAAGAACACAGGGTTAAGGGGGCACGGGTGAAGGGGCTGCAATAGTTAGGTTAAGGACACTAGGCAGTGAATATAGTCACATACACCTGTTATATTGCACAGTTAAATATCACCCCTTCATGTTATTCCACTGTTAGTTTCACCAATAAATGTTATTGCACCTCACAGCTGTGACTAATCTGTAATTCTCCCCCCACAAGGCCGGCTATACCCTGACCGCACACACAGAGGCACAGAGCGTTGCGCTGCATGATAGAGGCCCTTCAGCCCACCAAGCATGCGCTCCTCACTTCCTAGCATCTGTGCCAGTCCTCCGCCTGAACTCCAAGTGCTCACCCCAAGCAGGCTCAGCAGTCAGGGCCCCGTCAGTCCAGTGACTGAAGGCCTTGCCCTGACATCCCCAGCACCCATCAGACTCCTGGGTCAAACCCTCCTCCCCCCTCTCCCCCCCCCCCCCAACCGGGCCATTGCTCCACATGCTTGTGCCTACAACGCTCACTCAGATGTGGGCCCAGGTGCCAGTGCGCAGTTGGAGAACAGGTAGAAGTCAGGCTTGTGTGGCACCATCGCATTTTGCAGCATAGCGAGTCATCATCACCCTCCTGTCTGCCCCTAAAAACTCGCTCGTACAACCAACCCAGACTCATCACCCTGGTGTGATGTCAATGGAACCCATGGTGGTGGGGGGGGGGGGTGTTGGGGGGAGGCTGCTACGGCTCTCCAGGAGTGGTGGGTGGCTGGGTGTGACTTTTAGGCTGTCCCTCTATTTTGACCATTCTAATCAACCAGCACAGCGGGGCAGAAAGATCACGCTCAGCCATTGTAAAAGGGAGAGTCGTAGAGATCAAATGTAAAAGGGAGAGTCGTAGAGATCAAATGTAAAAGGGAGAGTCGTAGAGATCGAGTGTAAAAGAGAGTTGTAGAGATCGAGTGTAAAAGAGAGTTGTAGAGATCGAGTGTAACAAAGTTGTAGAGATCAAGTGTAAGAGAGAGAATGGTAAAGATCGAGTGTAAAAGGGGGAGTTGTAGAGATCGCGTGTAAAAGAGACAGGAAGAAAGATAGAGTGTAAAATAAATACCCAGGGAGTGACAGCAGGACAGAGAAAGAATGTTTGTGGCTGGGGGGAGAATACCAGCATCGGTCCTCTGGTCAGAGGCTGAACTAGAATACAGTATGGCTGGTGTATATGGGTGTGAACAGGCCTGGGCTTTGCTGTCACAGCCCCATTGACATATAGCTTACTATTCTGGGGGGAGTGGGGGGGGGGGGTGCGCAGGAGTGAGGGTTGGTGTCTCAAGAGTAGGAGGGATGGGGAGTGAAGGTTCAAAGGGATTGTCAGTGATGAAGAGGGACACTTGTGACAGGAACGAGACAGAGGCACAGGGACAAGGATTTATTGCAACATTAAAGTTACTGTACAGTGCTATAAATACATGTAATACTGAAATATTTACACCAAAACTCAGTATCCTACATCAGCAAGCATCAAACACAAAAATAAAAACCCTTCTGGCCAAACTAGATCCAAGCACCAAACAGAAAAAAACACAGCATACAGCAGCAGAAGCAACTGGCAACAAACTCCAGTCCTGAAGAGAAGTGCAATGTTCGGGTCTCATCAGACACTCAGACAGGGCTCACTCTCATAATGTATACTCTCTACTTCATTACCCCTCAGCTGACTCCTAAACAGTATTACTGACGGGGATAAGGTGGGTTGAGGGGTGTGGAGGAGAGACACTGCCAATAAGGAAAGGAATAGTATAAACAAGTCACCGGCACTTGTCCCAGTGCAAGGAGAGGTTTACCCTCTGTTACTCTGTACAGTGAGAGGATTATTTTCTATTACTCTGTACAAGGAGAGGATTACTCCTCTATTCCTCTGGGTACAGGGGGAGGATTACTACTCTATTCCTCTGGGTACAGGGGGAGGATTACTCCTCTATTCCTCTGGGTACAGGGGGAGGATTACTCCTCTATTACTCTGGTTACAGGGAGAGGATTACTCCTCTAATACTCAGGGTACTGGGAGAGGATTAGTCCTCTGTTACTCTGGGTACAAGGAGAGGATTACTCATCTGTTACCCTGGGTATTGGGAGAGGATTACTCCTCTGTTACCTTGGATATTGGAAGATTACTCCTCTATTACCCTGGATATTGGGAGAGGATTACTCCTCTATTGCTGGGTACAAGGAGAGGATTACTCCACTGTTACTCTGGGTACAGGGAGAGGATTACTCCTTTGTTACACTGGGTAGGAGGAGATGATTACTCTTCTGTTACTCTGGGTACAAGGAGAGGATTAGTCCTTGTTACTCTAGGTACTGAGAGACAATTACTCCTCTGTTACTGTGGTTACTGGGAGAGGATTATTCTTCTGTTACTGGGAGAGGATTACTCTTCTGTTACACTGGGTATTTGGAGAGGATTACTCCTCTGTTACTCTAGGTACAAGGAGAGGATTAGTCCTCTATTACTCTGGGTACAAGGAGAGGATTAGTCCTCTATTACTCTGGGTACTGGGAGAGGATTACTCCTCTGTTAGTCTGTGCTTTGAGTTGTTTCTGGGCTTTTGCATTGGAGAAAGCTATGCATTGAGTTGATATTCGCAAATCCTGTGACCTATAGTGTTTGAACAGCAAGGGCTAGCGGTTGGGATGTTATAGATATGGGGCTGCATGGTAAACACTGAGTGCAGGTATCACATTCGGAGTGGTGGGGGTGTGGGAAGTGGATAGTGCTCCAAAGGTGAGTACATTCAGAACCTTTTTTGTTGCTTTGTAACCAAGAGACCCTGTATGAATATGCAAGTGTTTGAAAGTTGGGTACAGTCATTTTGCTGTGGGGGTGGTGTTAGCAGGCAGTCTGTGTCTCCCACTATTGCTGGGAAGTACACAGCCTTTTCCTGTCACTCATGGGCAGAGTGCTGACTAGCTACTCTCTGTCTCTTTAACCCAATGGTTCAATCAGTGAATGGCCAAGACAGCCTGCTCCTTAGAAACCCCAACAATACTAGAGACAGCAACCATTATGTGCAAAGCACTCACTGAGCTGGCTAGGAGGTCACACGTCAACCAGGTGATTGTCACAGAGTCAGGATAATTCAGAAGGCCAAAGGGCCCCGGAACGGCCCCTCCGGTCCTGTAGGCCCCGGAACGGCCACTCCGGTCCTGTGCCTCCACAACTCCTGCATCAGGCCTGCAGTTGTACAGGCAGGATAGAGTGAAGCGTAATCACTGGCATGGTGCTGTGAGCTCTATCTGTCCGAGGGACATTGCCAGCCCATGGTGGATCGAAGCTGGAACAGGTTCAGGATAGTTGGCTCAACTCTCTGACTGATGTGACAACAAGGAATAATAGAAAACACAGACTTGACTCAACTCTTTATAGTGAACACAGGGTGATACAGCAAAACAGTTTGCGGCTAGTCTATACATCAAAATGGGTCGTACTTCTCGGGAATATATGCAAGCGACTCCAGTGGAGGGTTACCCCTTGATGGAAAATCCAGTGGAAGATTCTTCTTCAGTGAGTTAATCCAGTGGAAGATTGCTCTTGTGGCCAGGTACAGAGGAAGATTCTCTGATGGAAAATCCAGTGGAAGATTATTCTTCAATGGGTGAATCCAGTGTGGAAGCAGCTCATGAAGCCGCAGATTTAGTGAATTCAATGAAACGGTAACTAAGCAGTTAATTCCCAGAGGTTCCAGTGAGGAGCAATCTCCTCTGGGTCCATTTGCAGCAATCACTGTGCTTGGTGACCCTGATGGGGTGAAGGGACAGTGGTTTCACTGGGACAATCCTATTGAAGTGGTCCCATCAGTTTTCAGATTGTGAATCTGAATGTGGAACAGTGAAGAAAAGTGGTCTTAAATGGGCAAATTATTCAGTGTAGTCATTCTCAGTGGGCAGAAACACAGTGAATCCAGTGCATGGGCAGTCCTCAATGCGAGCATATACAGTTAATGCAGTATAGATCTTCTCAATGGGAAAACAGAGTAAAATCAGTGTAGAAGTAATCCTCGATGAGTGAATATGCAGTGAACCCAGTGAAGAAAAGGATCTCGATGGGTGGGTTTAGAAGGAATCCAGTGCAGCGGTGGCCCTTGGTGAGCGAATATGCAGTGAATTCAGTGGAGAAGTGGTCCTCAATTAGCAAATATGCAGGTAATCCAGTACAGGAATGGCCCTCAATGAGCAGGTTTGCAGTAAATCTAGTGTGGGACTATTGTTGAAGATTGCATTTGAAGTGGATTTGGTCAGTTCACTGGACAAGCCTTGAGCGAATGCAGTTCGGGAGTAAGCACGAGTAGTCAGCAGTCAGTACTTGTGATGAACCCAGCCGGCTCGATTGAGTGGCAGCACTGTGCAACTGCGGCGGCATGTTTTCGGATATTGGAGTAAATACAGTGCTGTGTGTTAGGATGTGGGGGTTGTGTGTAATTACAGTGTTGTGTGTTAGGATGTGGGGGTTGTGTGTAATTACAGTGTTGTGTGTGAGGATGTGGGGGTTGTGTGTAATTACAGTGTTGTGTGTTAGGATGTGGGGGTTGTGTGTAATTACAGTGCTGTGTGTAATTACAGTGTTGTGTGTTAGGATGTGGGGGTTGTGTGTAATTACAGTGTTGTGTGTGAGGATGTGGGGGTTGTGTGTAATTACAGTGCTGTGTGTAATTACAGTGTTGTGTGTTAGGATGTGGGGGTTGTGTGTAATTACAGTGTTGTGTGTGAGGATGTGGGGGTTGTGTGTAATTACAGTGCTGTGTGTTAGGATGTGGGGGTTGTGTGTAATTACAGTGCTGTGTGTGAGGATGTGGGGGTTGTGTGTAATTACAGTGTTGTGTGTGAGGATGTGGGGGTTGTGTGTAATTACAGTGCTGTGTGTGAGGATGTGAGGGTTGTGTGTAATTACAGTGCTGTGTGTTAGGATGTGGGGGTTGTGTGTAATTACAGTGTTGTGTGTGAGGATGTGGGGGTTGTGTGTAATTACAGTGCTGTGTGTGAGGATGTGGGGGTTGTGTGTAATTACAGTGTTGTGTGTGAGGATGTGGGGGTTGTGTGTAATTACAGTGTTGTGTGTTAGGATGTGGGGGTTGTGTGTAATTACAGTGCTGTGTGTGAGGATGTGAGGGTTGTGTGTAATTACAGTGCTGTGTGTTAGGATGTGGGGGTTGTGTGTAATTACAGTGCTGTGTGTGAGGATGTGGGGGTTGTGTGTAATTACAGTGCTGTGTGTTAGGATGTGGGGGTTGTGTGTAATTACAGTGCTGTGTGTGAGGATGTGGGGGTTGTGTGTAATTACAGTGTTGTGTGTGAGGATGGAGGGTTGTGTGTAATTACAGTGTTGTGTGTTAGGATGTGGGGGTTGTGTGTAATTACAGTGCTGTGTGTGAGGATGTGGGGGTTGTGTGTAATTACAGTGTTGTGTGTGAGGATGGAGGGTTGTGTGTAATTACAGTGTTGTGTGTGAGGATGTGGGGGTTGTGTGTAATTACAGTGCTGTGTGTGAGGATGTGGGGGTTGTGTGTAATTACAGTGCTGTGTGTTAGGATGTGGGGGTTGTGTGTAATTACAGTGCTGTGTGTGAGGATGTGGGGGTTGTGTGTAATTACAGTGCTGTGTGTTAGGATGTGGGGGTTGTGTGTAATTACAGTGCTGTGTGTTAGGATGTGGGGGTTGTGTGTAATTACAGTGTTGTGTGTGAGGATGTGAGGGTTGTGTGTAATTACAGTGCTGTGTGTGAGGATGTGGGGGTTGTGTGTAATTACAGTGCTGTGTGTGAGGATGTGGGGGTTGTGTGTAATTACAGTGCTGTGTGTGAGGATGTGGGGGTTGTGTGTAATTACAGTGCTGTGTATTAGGATGTGGGGGTTGTGTGTAATTACAGTGTTGTGTGTTAGGATGTGGGGGTTGTGTGTAATTACAGTGCTGTGTGTTAGGATGTGGGGGTTGTGTGTAATTACAGTGTTGTGTGTGAGGATGTGGGGGTTGTGTGTAATTACAGTGCTGTGTGTTAGGATGTGGGGGTTGTGTGTAATTACAGTGCTGTGTGTTAGGATGTGAGGGTTGTGTGTAATTACAGTGCTGTGTGTGAGGATGTGGGGGTTGTGTGTAATTACAGTGCTGTGTGTTAGGATGTGGGGGTTGTGTGTAATTACAGTGTTGTGTGTGAGGATGTGGGGGTTGTGTGTAATTACAGTGTTGTGTGTTAGGATGTGGGGGTTGTGTGTAATTACAGTGCTGTGTGTGAGGATGTGGGGGTTGTGTGTAATTACAGTGCTGTGTGTTAGGATGTGGGGGTTGTGTGTAATTACAGTGCTGTGTGTTAGGATGTGAGGGTTGTGTGTAATTACAGTGCTGTGTGTGAGGATGTGGGGGTTGTGTGTAATTACAGTGCTGTGTGTTAGGATGTGGGGGTTGTGTGTAATTACAGTGCTGTGTGTTAGGATGTGGGGGTTGTGTGTAATTACAGTGCTGTGTGTTAGGATGTGGGGGTTGTGTGTAATTACAGTGCTGTGTGTGAGGATGTGGGGGTTGTGTGTAATTACAGTGCTGTGTGTTAGGATGTGGGGGTTGTGTGTAATTACAGTGCTGTGTGTTAGGATGTGGGGGTTGTGTGTAATTACAGTGCTGTGTGTGAGGATGTGGGGGTTGTGTGTAATTACAGTGCTGTGTGTTAGGATGTGGGGGTTGTGTGTAATTACAGTGCTGTGTGTTAGGATGTGGGGGTTGTGTGTAATTACAGTGCTGTGTGTGAGGATGTGGGGGTTGTGTGTAATTACAGTGCTGTGTGTTAGGATGTGGGGGTTGTGTGTAATTACAGTGCTGTGTGTTAGGATGTGGGGGTTGTGTGTAATTACAGTGCTGTGTGTTAGGATGTGGGGGTTGTGTGTAATTACAGTGTTGTGTGTGAGGATGTGAGGGTTGTGTGTAATTACAGTGCTGTGTGTTAGGATGTGGGGGTTGTGTGTAATTACAGTGCTGTGTGTGAGGATGTGGGGGTTGTGTGTAATTACAGTGCTGTGTGTGAGGATGTGGGGGTTGTGTGTAATTACAGTGCTGTGTGTGAGGATGTGAGGGTTGTGTGTAATTACAGTGCTGTGTGTGAGGATGTGGGGGTTGTGTGTAATTACAGTGTTGTGTGTTAGGATGTGGGGGTTGTGTGTAATTACAGTGCTGTGTGTGAGGATGTGGGGGTTGTGTGTAATTACAGTGTTGTGTGTGAGGATGTGGGGGTTGTGTGTAATTACAGTGTTGTGTGTGAGGATGTGGGGGTTGTGTGTAATTACAGTGCTGTGTGTGAGGATGTGGGGGTTGTGTGTAATTACAGTGTTGTGTGTGAGGATGTGGGGGTTGTGTTTAATTACAGTGCTGTGTGTGAGGATGTGGGGGTTGTGTTTAATTACAGTGTTGTGTGTTAGGATGTGGGGGTTGTGTGTAATTACAGTGCTGTGTGTGAGGATGTGGGGGTTGTGTGTAATTACAGTGTTGTGTGTGAGGATGTGGGGGTTGTGTTTAATTACAGTGTTGTGTGTTAGGATGTGGGGGTTGTGTGTAATTACAGTGCTGTGTGTGAGGATGTGGGGGTTGTGTTTAATTACAGTGTTGTGTGTTAGGATGTGGGGGTTGTGTGTAATTACAGTGTTGTGTGTGAGGATGTGAGGGTTGTGTGTAATTACAGTGTTGTGTGTGAGGATGTGGGGGTTGTGTGTAATTACAGTGCTGTGTGTTAGGATGTGAGGGTTGTGTGTAATTACAGTGTTGTGTGTGAGGATGTGGGGGTTGTGTGTAATTACAGTGCTGTGTGTTAGGATGTGGGGGTTGTGTGTAATTACAGTGCTGTGTGTTAGGATGTGGGTGTTGTGTGTAATTACAGTGCTGTGTGTTAGGATGTGAGGGTTGTGTGTAATTACAGTGTTGTGTGTGAGGATGTGGGGGTTGTGTGTAATTACAGTGTTGTGTGTTAGGATGTGAGGGTTGTGTGTAATTACAGTGTTGTGTGTGAGGATGTGGGGGTTGTGTGTAATTACAGTGTTGTGTGTTAGGATGTGAGGGTTGTGTGTAATTACAGTGCTGTGTGTTAGGATGTGGGGGTTGTGTGTAATTACAGTGTTGTGTGTGAGGATGTGGGGGTTGTGTGTAATTACAGTGCTGTGTGTGAGGATGTGGGGGTTGTGTGTAATTACAGTGCTGTGTGTGAGGATGTGGGGGTTGTGTGTAATTACAGTGTTGTGTGTTAGGATGTGGGGGTTGTGTGTAATTACAGTGCTGTGTGTTAGGATGTGGGGGTTGTGTGTAATTACAGTGCTGTGTGTTAGGATGTGAGGGTTGTGTGTAATTACAGTGCTGTGTGTGAGGATGTGGGGGTTGTGTGTTAGGATGTGGGGGTTGTGTGTAATTACAGTGCTGTGTGTTAGGATGTGGGGGTTGTGTGTAATTACAGTGCTGTGTGTGAGGATGTGGGGGTTGTGTGTAATTACAGTGCTGTGTGTTAGGATGTGGGGGTTGTGTGTAATTACAGTGCTGTGTGTTAGGATGTGAGGGTTGTGTGTAATTACAGTGCTGTGTGTTAGGATGTGGGGGTTGTGTGTAATTACAGTGTTGTGTGTTAGGATGGAGGGTTGTGTGTAATTACAGTGCTGTGTGTGAGGATGTGGGGGTTGTGTGTAATTACAGTGCTGTGTGTGAGGATGTGGGGGTTGTGTGTAATTACAGTGCTGTGTGTGAGGATGTGGGGGTTGTGTGTAATTACAGTGCTGTGTGTGAGGATGTGGGGGTTGTGTGTAATTACAGTGCTGTGTGAGAGGATGTGGGGGTTGTGTGTAATTACAGTGTTGTGTGTGAGGATGTGGGGGTTGTGTGTAATTACAGTGCTGTGTGTGAGGATGTGGGGGTTGTGTGTAATTACAGTGCTGTGTGTGAGGATGTGGGGGTTGTGTGTAATTACAGTGCTGTGTGTGAGGATGTGGGGGTTGTGTGTAATTACAGTGCTGTGTGTGAGGATGTGGGGGTTGTGTGTAATTACAGTGTTGTGTGTGAGGATGGAGGGTTGTGTGTAATTACAGTGCTGTGTGTGAGGATGTGGGGGTTGTGTGTAATTACAGTGCTGTGTGTGAGGATGTGGGGGTTGTGTGTAATTACAGTGCTGTGTGTGAGGATGTGGGGGTTGTGTGTAATTACAGTGTTGTGTGTGAGGATGTGGGGGTTGTGTGTAATTACAGTGCTGTGTGTTAGGATGTGGGGGTTGTGTGTAATTACAGTGCTGTGTGTTAGGATGTGAGGGTTGTGTGTAATTACAGTGCTGTGTGTTAGGATGTGGGGGTTGTGTGTAATTACAGTGCTGTGTGTGAGGATGTGGGGGTTGTGTGTAATTACAGTGTTGTGTGTTAGGATGTGGGGGTTGTGTGTAATTACAGTGTTGTGTGTGAGGATGGAGGGTTGTGTGTAATTACAGTGCTGTGTGAGAGGATGTGGGGGTTGTGTGTAATTACAGTGCTGTGTGTTAGGATGTGGGGGTTGTGTGTAATTACAGTGTTGTGTGTTAGGATGTGGGGGTTGTGTGTAATTACAGTGCTGTGTGTTAGGATGTGGGGGTTGTGTGTAATTACAGTGCTGTGTGTTAGGATGTGGGGGTTGTGTGTAATTACAGTGCTGTGTGTGAGGATGTGGGGGTTGTGTGTAATTACAGTGCTGTGTGTTAGGATGTGAGGGTTGTGTGTAATTACAGTGCTGTGTGTGAGGATGGAGGGTTGTGTGTAATTACAGTGCTGTGTGTGAGGATGTGGGGGTTGTGTGTAATTACAGTGTTGTGTGTGAGGATGTGGGGGTTGTGTGTAATTACAGTGCTGTGTGTGAGGATGTGGGAGTTGTGTGTAATTACAGTGCTGTGTGTGAGGATGTGGGGGTTGTGTGTAATTACAGTGCTGTGTGTTAGGATGTGGGGGTTGTGTGTAATTACAGTGCTGTGTGTGAGGATGTGGGGGTTGTGTGTAATTACAGTGTTGTGTGTAATTACAGTGCTGTGTGTGAGGATGTGAGGGTTGTGTGTAATTACAGTGCTGTGTGTGAGGATGTGGGGGTTGTGTGTAATTACAGTGTTGTGTGTGAGGATGTGGGGGTTGTGTGTAATTACAGTGTTGTGTGTGAGGATGTGGGGGTTGTGTGTAATTACAGTGCTGTGTGTTCAGATGTGAGGGTTGTGTGTAATTACAGTGCTGTGTGTGAGGATGTGGGGGTTGTGTGTAATTACAGTGCTGTGTGTGAGGATGTGGGGGTTGTGTGTAATTACAGTGCTGTGTGTGAGGATGTGGGAGTTGTGTGTAATTACAGTGCTGTGTGTTAGGATGTGGGGGTTGTGTGTAATTACAGTGCTGTGTGTGAGGATGTGGGGGTTGTGTGTAATTACAGTGCTGTGTGTGAGGATGTGGGGGTTGTGTGTAATTACAGTGTTGTGTGTGAGGATGGAGGGTTGTGTGTAATTACAGTGCTGTGTGTGAGGATGTGGGGGTTGTGTGTTAGGATGTGGGGGTTGTGTGTAATTACAGTGCTGTGTGTTAGGATGTGGGGGTTGTGTGTAATTACAGTGTTGTGTGTTCAGATGTGAGGGTTGTGTGTAATTACAGTGCTGTGTGTGAGGATGTGGGGGTTGTGTGTAATTACAGTGTTGTGTGTTAGGATGTGGGGGTTGTGTGTAATTACAGTGTTGTGTGTGAGGATGTGGGGGTTGTGTGTAATTACAGTGTTGTGTGTGAGGATGTGGGGGTTGTGTGTAATTACAGTGCTGTGTGTTAGGATGTGGGGGTTGTGTGTAATTACAGTGTTGTGTGTTAGGATGTAGGAGTTGTGTGTAATTACAGTGCTGTGTGTTCAGATGTGAGGGTTGTGTGTAATTACAGTGCTGTGTGTTAGGATGTGGGGGTTGTGTGTAATTACAGTGCTGTGTGTTCAGATGTGAGGGTTGTGTGTAATTACAGTGCTGTGTGTGAGGATGTGAGGGTTGTGTGTAATTACAGTGCTGTGTGTGAGGATGTGGGGGTTGTGTGTAATTACAGTGTTGTGTGTTAGGATGTAGGAGTTGTGTGTAATTACAGTGTTGTGTGTTAGGATGTGGGGGTTGTGTGTAATTACAGTGCTGTGTGTGAGGATGTGGGGGTTGTGTGTAATTACAGTGCTGTGTGTTAGGATGTAGGAGTTGTGTGTAATTACAGTGCTGTGTGTTCAGATGTGAGGGTTGTGTGTAATTACAGTGCTGTGTGTTAGGATGTGGGGGTTGTGTGTAATTACAGTGCTGTGTGTTAGGATGTGGGAGTTGTGTGTAATTACAGTGCTGTGTGTTCAGATGTGAGGGTTGTGTGTAATTACAGTGCTGTGTGTGAGGATGTGGGGGTTGTGTGTAATTACAGTGCTGTGTGTGAGGATGTGGGGGTTGTGTGTAATTACAGTGCTGTGTGTGAGGATGTGAGGGTTGTGTGTAATTACAGTGCTGTGTGTGAGGATGTGGGGGTTGTGTGTAATTACAGTGCTGTGTGTTAGGATGTAGGAGTTGTGTGTAATTACAGTGCTGTGTGTTCAGATGTGAGGGTTGTGTGTAATTACAATATTGTGTGTTAGGATGTGGGGGTTGTGTGTAATTACAGTGCTGTGTGTGAGGATGTGGGGGTTGTGTGTAATTACTGTGTTGTGTGTTAGGATGTGGGTGTTGTAATTACAGTGCTGTGTGTTAGGATGTAGGAGTTGTGTGTAATTACAGTGCTGTGTGTTCAGATGTGAGGGTTGTGTGTAATTACAGTGCTGTGTGTTAGGATGTGGGGGTTGTGTGTAATTACAGTGCTGTGTGTTCGGATGTGGGTGTTGTGTGTAATTACAGTGCTGTGTGTTAGGATGTGGGGGTTGTGTGTAATTACAGTGCTGTGTGTTAGGATGTGGGGGTTGTGTGTAATTACAGTGCTGTGTGTTAGGATGTGGGGGTTGTGTGTAATTACAGTGCTGTGTGTTAGGATGTGGGGGTTGTGTGTAATTACAGTGCTGTGTGTGAGGATGTGGGGGTTGTGTGTAATTACAGTGCTGTGTGTGAGGATGTGGGGGTTGTGTGTAATTACAGTGTTGTGTGTGAGGATGTGGGGGTTGTGTGTAATTACAGTGCTGTGTGTTAGGATGTGAGGGTTGTGTGTAATTACAGTGCTGTGTGTGAGGATGTGGGGGTTGTGTGTAATTACAGTGTTGTGTGTGAGGATGTGGGGGTTGTGTGTAATTACAGTGTTGTGTGTGAGGATGTGGGGGTTGTGTGTAATTACAGTGCTGTGTGTGAGGATGTGGGGGTTGTGTGTAATTACAGTGCTGTGTGTGAGGATGTGGGGGTTGTGTGTAATTACAGTGCTGTGTGTGAGGATGTGGGGGTTGTGTGTAATTACAATATTGTGTGTTAGGATGTGGGGGTTGTGTGTAATTACAGTGCTGTGTGTGAGGATGTGGGGGTTGTGTGTAATTACTGTGTTGTGTGTTAGGATGTGGGTGTTGTAATTACAGTGCTGTGTGTTAGGATGTAGGAGTTGTGTGTAATTACAGTGCTGTGTGTTCAGATGTGAGGGTTGTGTGTAATTACAGTGCTGTGTGTTAGGATGTGGGGGTTGTGTGTAATTACAGTGCTGTGTGTTCGGATGTGGGTGTTGTGTGTAATTCCAGTGCTGTGTGTTAGGATGTGAGGGTTTTGTGTAATTACTGTGTTGTGTGTTAGGATGTCGGTGTTGTGTGTAATTACAGTGTTGTGTGTTAGGATGTGGGGGTTGTGTGTAATTACAGTGCTGTGTGTGAGGATGTGGGGGTTGTGTGTAATTACAGTGTTGTGTGTGAGGATGTGGGGGTTGTGTGTAATTACAGTGTTGTGTGTGAGGATGTGGGGGTTGTGTGTAATTACAGTGTTGTGTGTTAGGATGTGGGGGTTGTGTGTAATTACAGTGCTGTGTGTGAGGATGTGGGGGTTGTGTGTAATTACAGTGTTGTGTGTTAGGATGTGGGGGTTGTGTGTAATTACAGTGCTGTGTGTGAGGATGTGGGGGTTGTGTGTAATTACAGTGCTGTGTGTTAGGATGTGAGGGTTGTGTGTAATTACAGTGCTGTGTGTTAGGATGTGAGGGTTGTGTGTAATTACAGTGCTGTGTGTTAGGATGTGAGGGTTGTGTGTAATTACAGTGTTGTGTGTTCGGATGTGGGTGTTGTGTGTAATTACAGTGCTGTGTGTTAGGATGTGAGGGTTGTGTGTAATTACAGTGCTGTGTGTTAGGATGTGAGGGTTGTGTGTAATTACAGTGTTGTGTGTAATTACAGTGCTGTGTGTTAGGATGTGAGGGTTGTGTGTAATTACAGTGTTGTGTGTAATTACAGTGTTGTGTGTTCGGATGTGGTTGTTGTGTGTAATTACAGTGTTGTGTGTTCGGATGTGGGTGTTGTGTGTAATTACAGTGCTGTGTGTTAGGATGTGAGGGTTGTGTGTAATTACAGTGCTGTGTGTTAGGATGTGAGGGTTGTGTGTTAGGATGTGGGGGTTGTGTGTTAGGATGTGGGGGTTGTGTGTAATTACAGTGCTGTGTGTTAGGATGTGAGGGTTGTGTGTTAGGATGTGAGGGTTGTGTGTTAGGATGTGGGTGTTGTGTGTAATTACAGTGCTGTGTGTTCGGATGTGGGTGTTGTGTGTAATTACAGTGCTGTGTGTTCGGATGTGGGTGTTGTGTGTTAGGATGTGGGGGTTGTGTGTTAGGATGTGAGGGTTGTGTGTTAGGATGTGAGGGTTGTGTGTTAGGATGTGGGGGTTGTGTGTTAGGATGTGAGGGTTGTGTGTTAGGATGTGAGGGTTGTGTGTTAGGATGTGAGGGTTGTGTGTTAGGATGTGGGGGTTGTGTGTTAGGATGTGGGGGTTGTGTGTTAGGATGTGAGGGTTGTGTGTTAGGATGTGAGGGTTGTGTGTTAGGATGTGGGGGTTGGGGTAATCTGTTGAGATGATGTCTCACCGCGCCGGTGTCACCTTGTTGTTCTTGGACTCCATTTCCTTCCCTCGAACTGCGGCCATGTAGGAGAAGAGACACAGCACAGAGTAGCAAATCTCATGGGCCTAAAGAGGAGGAGGAGGTTAACACCATCACAAAGCAAATCTTCAGCACATTCTGGAAATTTTCCACCCACTTGTTCAGAATCAAATTGCCCTGCTGTTTGTTTCTAGAATGTTCTGTTTCTATCCCAGCGCGCACACATACATACACACTATAGGTTATGGGTGCAGTGTTGTAGCATTGCTCTCAGTGTAGGTGATCACATCCATTGAGTCTACAGCACAGGAAGAGGCCATTCAGCCCAGCTGGGTCATGCCAGTATTTCTGTTCAACATGAGCTCCCTCCATCCCCCTCTTCACCTATCCTTCCATTCCTTTTTCCCTTGTGTGTTTATCCAGCTTCCCCTTAAATACATCCTTGTTATGTGCTTCACCACTCCCTGACGATGAGTTCCACGCTCCCACCACTCCCTGGATAAAGATGTTTCACCTGAATTCCTGACTGGATTTTGTTGCTGACTGTTTGATATTTGGGATCTCCAGCTGGTCTCCTCTGAGTGGAGGCCTATTCTCCAGCTGGACTCTACCAGACACTATCATCTTAAGATATCTACCAGTTATTCCTTAGCTTTCTCTTTTGACAGACATCTGCTTGCTCAGCCTGTGAATGATTTGATCTGCACCATTTTCCACTTTCAATTCTTGATATCCAAGGACAAGGCCATTTCCTTTTCCTGTTCCAAAATCCCAAATCAGTCATGTCATTGGTGAGCAGCAGTAGTCTCAGCACTGCGGAACTTCATTGCCCACCTTTGCCAGTCTGGACAGTCATTTATTTATGGCCCATTTAGTCAATGCTGGTTCTCTGGAGAACATTCCGGTCAGTCCTATTCTCCCACTTATTTCTCTCAAGTGCCCACCTAATTTCCTTTTGAAATCACTGCTCGTCTCCATTTCCACCCTCATGGACACTGAGTTCCCATTCTCCCACTCACTGTCAAAAACTTCGTCCTCTCAGTCCCCTGGAGTCTCTTCCCAAAATCTTAAATCCGTGTCTCTTGGTCCTTAAACTATCAGCTAAAGGGAAGAGGTTTTCCTTGTCTAACTTTGTCTTTCTGATGTCCTTTCAACACAATATTCTAGTTGTGACCTAACCAGTGTTTTATAAATGTTCAGCATAACCTCCCTGCTTCTTGGCGTTTATTGGTAGGGGGATTGAATTTAGGAGTCGTAGCGTTATGTTGCAACTGTACACAACTCTGGTGCGGCCGCACTTGGAGTACTGTGTGCAGTTCTGGTCCCCACATTACAGGAAGGATGTGGAGGCTTTGGAGAGGGTGCAGAGGAGGTTTACCAGGATGTTGCCTGGTATGGAGGGGAGATCCTATGAGGAGAGGCTGAGGGATTTGGGATTGTTTTCGCTGGAAAGGCGGCGGCTAAGAGGGGATCTTATTGAAACATATAAGATGATTAGAGGTTTAGATAGGGTGGATAGTGATAGCCTTTTTCCTCTGATGGAGAAATCCAGCACGAGGGGGCATGGCTTTAAATTGAGGGGGGGTAGTTATAGAACCGATGTCAGGGGTAGGTTCTTTACCCAGAGGGTGGTGAGGGATTGGAATGCCCTGCCAGCATCAGTAGTAAATGCGCCTAGTTTGGGGGCGTTTAAGAGATCCGCAGATAGGTTCATGGACGAAAAGAAATTGGTTTAGGTTGGAGGGTCACAGTTTTTTTTTAACTGGTCGGTGCAACATCGTGGGCCGAAGGGCCTGTTCTGCGCTGTAATGTTCTATGTTCTGTATTAACATCTCTTTAACGAAGACCAAGATCCCATATGCTTCACTAAGCACTCTCGCAACATGTTCGGTCACCTTCGGAGATCGGTGCACATGAACCCCCAGGACCCTGTTCCTAGACAGTTTTTAAAATTGTCCCATGTTGCCTCTCCCTATCCCTCTTGCCAAAATGCCTCACCTCACACTTCTCTAGTAAATTGCATCTACCACTTGTCTGTCCATTCTGCTAACCTGCTTATATCTATTAGTCAAATACTATCATCCTCACCATTTGCAATTTCTCCAAGTTTGCTGTCATTGGCAAATTTTGAAATTCTATTTTGCATTCCAACATCCAAGTCGACCATCCTCCACTTTGGAAATCCACCGTGTACTTCAATTTACTGCTTTCTGCCCAGAAGTCATTTTTCTGGATCCAATTTGATACTGGCCCCTCCATTCCATAAACCCCAATTTTATTAACCAAGTGTATGTGGCACTTAGTTAAACACTTCCTTAAAATCTAAACAGACAACATCCACTGCATTCCCTTTCTGTTACTTCATCAAAAATTCTATTAGATTAGTCAAACACTAATCTGCCTTTAACAAATCTGTGTTGGCTCCCTTTAATTGACCCAAACCTCTCCAAGTGCCCGTTAATTTTTTCTCTGATTTTGGATTCCAAAACTTTAGCCAGTACTGGTATGAAACTCACTGGCCTGTAGCTTTTGGGACTGTCCTTGCACTCTCTCTTGAATAAGACACATTTGCCACTCTGCAGTCCTCTGACACCTCCCCCATGTCTAAGGAAAATTGAAAGATTAAGGCAGGCCCTTCCTCTATCTCCACTCGCCATTCCCTTAGCATCCTGGGAGACTGCTGAGTAAAATAAGGGCCCATGGTATTCGAGGCAAGGTACTAACATGGATTGACGATTGGCTGTCAGACAGAAGGCAGAGAGTTGGGATAAAAGGTTCTTTCTCAGAATGGCAACCGGTGACAAGTGGTGTCCCGCAGGGTTCAGTGTTGGGGCCACAGCTGTTCTCTTTATATATTAACGATCTAGATGACGGGACTGGGAGCATTCTGGCCAAGTTTGCCGATGATACAAAGATAGGTGGAGGGGCAGGTAGTATTGAGGAGGTGGGGAGGCTGCAGAAAGATTTAGACAGTTTAGGAGAGTGGTCCAAGAAGTGGCTGATGAAATTCAACGTGGGCAAGTGCGAGGTCGTACACTTTGGAAAAAAGAATAGAGGCATGGACTATTTTCTAAACGGTGACAAAATTCATAATGCTAAAGTGCAAAGGGACTTGGGAGTCCTAGTCCAGGATTCTCTAAAGGTAAACTTGCAGGTTGAGTCCGTAATTAAGAAAGCAAATGTAATGTTGTCATTTATCTCAAGAGGCTTGGAATACAAAAGCAGGGATGTACTTCTGAGGCTTTATAAAGCACTGGTTAGGCCCCATTTGGAGTACTGTGAGCAATTTTGGGCCCCACACCTCAGGAAGGACATACTGGCACTGGAGCGGGTCCAGCGGAGATTCACACGGATGATCCCAGGAATGGTAGGCCTGACATACAATGAACGTCTGAGGATCGTGGGATTATATTCATTGGAGTTTAGGAGGTTGAGGGGAGATCTGATAGAAACTTACAAGATAATGAACGGCTTAGATAGGATGGACGTAGGGAAGTTGTTTCCATTAACAGGGGAGACTAGGACGCGGGGGCACAGCCTTAGAATAAAAGGGAGTCACTTTAGAACAGAGATGAGGAGAAATTTCTTCAGCCAGAGAGTGGTGGGTCTGTGGAATTCATTGCCACAGAGGGCTGTGGAGGCCGAGACGTTGAGCGTCTTCAAGACAGAAATTGATAAATTCTTGATTTCTCGAGGAATTAAGGGCTATGGGGAGAGAGCGGGTAAATGGAGTTGAAATCAGCCATGATTGAATGGTGGAGTGGACTCGATGGGCCGAATGGCCTTACTTCCGCTCCTATGTCTTATGGTCTTATGGTCTAACACCATCTGGAGCAGGTGATTTATCAACCCCAAGTATAGCCAGCCTTTCCAATAGCCCATCCCTTTCCAATTTCACAATATCTCTCCCTTAAAGATTACCCATTGCTCTGTTACCCTGTTTGCTGAGAGTCTCTGGCTCCGTTTTACCCTGGCCAGATCCCCTCTTATCGTATTGAAATTAACCCTCTTCCAATTTTGAAGCTCTATATCAGATTATTCCTTGTTCTTCTCCATTACTAATCTAATCCTTATGATATGATGATTGCTCTTACCCAAGTGTTTCCCCCATAGGCACTTAGTCCACTTCTCCTCCTCATTCCCCAACACCAGATACCAAATCCCTCCTTTGTAACTGGGCTAATAACATACAGGTCAAGGAAGTTCTCCTGAACACATTTCAGAAATTCTTCCTCCTCCTTACTCTAACAATATCCCAATTAATATTTGGGTCATTAAAGTCCCCAGTATCATCCCTCTATTGTTCTTACGCATCTCTCTGATTTCCCTGCAAATTTGTTCCTCTACTCCACCCGACCTCTCTCTCACTATTTAGAGGCTTAAAAACTACCCAAGCACTCTTTTTGCTTCTCAACTCTAACCACTTCCCTCAAACCTAGTTTGCTGCTTTCTAACCAGTTTGCTATCTATTCTGCTCCTTGTCCTTGACTCCATATACTCTGACCTTAGTCAGGAATCTGTCATGCAGCATTTACTGAATGCTTTTTGAAAATCCAGCTACATTTCATCCACTGCTTTAGCATTTCTGTTAAATATTCAAAGAATAAACTAAAATTGACCAAGCGTGGATTCCATGATCAATTAAGTGCAGACAATTCTTAATTAGACCTTTGGTTTCTAGATGTTTATCTATCGCACCTTTCAGTAATTTAGCATAATCATTCCTACAACCTGCTGTAAATATAGGAATTCCACTAGTTGTCCCCAAGGGTTCAATCACTGAGGCATTACAGAGGTTAAAGACCCACCCTACAATCACCTTTTGCGTGAGGGAGACTGAGTTCACTGTCCGACTTGACGATAATCACATTTTATACGAGGATCCAGTGATATAATGATGTGGTCTGTCCATCTAAATTACAATAATCCAGCACAAGACCCCACAGACCACACCACAGGGCACGACCCCATATACCACACCACAGGGCACGACCCCACAGACCACACCACAGGGCACGACCCCACAGACCACACCACAGGGCACGACCCCACAGACCACACCACAGGGCATGACCCCACAGACCACACCACAGGGCACGACCCCACAGACCACACCACAGGGCACGACCCCATATACCACACCACAGGGCACGACCCCACAGACCACACCACAGGGCACGACCCCACAGACCACACCACAGGGCACGACCCCATATACCACACCACAGGGCACGACCCCACAGACCACACCACAGGGCACGACCCCATATACCACACCACAGGGCACGATCCCATATACCACACCACAGGGCACGACCCCACAGACCACACCACAGGGCACGACCCCATATACCACACCACAGGGCACGATCCCATATACCACACCACAGGGCACGACCCCACAGACCACACCACAGGGCACGACCCCATATACCACACCACAGGGCATGACCCCACAGACCACACCACAGGGCACGACTCCACAGACCACACCACAGGGCACGACCCCATATACCACACCACAGGGCACGATCCCATATACCACACCACAGGGCACGACCCCACAGACCACACCACAGGGCACGACCCCACAGACCACACCACAGGGCACGACCCCACAGACCACACCACAGGGCACGACCCCATATACCACACCAGGACACGGGGCACGACCCCACAGACCACACCACAGGGCACGACCCCACAGACCACACCAGGACACGGGGCACAACCCCACAGACCACACCACAGGGCACGACCCCACAGACCACACCACAGGGCACGACCCCATATACCACACCAGGACACGGGGCACAACCCCACAGACCACACCACAAGGCACGACCCCATATACCACACCACAGGGCACGACCCCACAGACCACACCACAGGGCACGACCCCACAGACCACACCACAGGGCACGACCCCACATACCACACCACAGGGCACGACCCCATATACCACACCACAGGGCACGACCCCATATACCACACCACAGGGCACGACCCCACAAACCACACCACAGGGCACGACCCCATATACCACACCACAGGGCACGACCCCACAGACCACACCACAGGGCACGACCCCACAGACCACACCACAGGGCACGACCCCATATACCACACCACAGGGCACGACCCCACAGACCACACCACAGGGCACGACCCCACAGACCACACCACAGGGCACGACCCCACAGACCACACCACAGGGCACGACCCCACAGACCACACCACAGGGCACGACCCCATATACCACACCACAGGGCACGACCCCATATGCCACACCACAGGGCACGACCCCATATACCACACTAGGACAGGGGCATGACCCCATATACCACACTAGGACACGGGGCACGACCCCATATACCACACTAGGACAGGGGCACAACCCCATATACCACACTAGGACAGGGGCACAACCCCATATACCACACTAGGACACGGGGCACGACCCCACAGACCACACCACAGGGCACGACCCCATATACCACACTAGGACACGGGGCACGACCCCACAGACCACACCACAAGGCACGACCCCGTATACCACACCAGGACAGGGGCACGACCCCATATACCACACTGGGGCACAGGGCGAGCCCCATATAGAAACATAGAAGATAGGAGCAGGAGGAGGCCATTTGGCCCTTTGAACCTGCTCTACCATTCATTACGATCATGGCTGATGATCCAACTCAATAATCTAATCCTGCTCTTAAATAAGTTAAATGCCCATGGTGTTAAGGGTAAGATCCTGGCATGGATAGAGGATTGGTTGACTGGCAGAAGACAGAGAGTGGGGATAGAGAGGTCTTTCTCAGGATGGCAGCCGGTGACTAGTGGTGTGCCTCAGGGGTCAGTGCTGGGACCACAACTTTTTACAATATACATTTATCAATCAAGAACCTATTTATCTCTGTCTTAAAGACACTCAATGGCCTGGCCTCCACAGACTTCTGCAGCAAAGAATTCCACAGATTCACCACTCTCTGGCTGAAGAAATTCCTCCTCATCTCTGTTTTAAAGTATCGTCCCTTTAGCCTGAGGTTGTGCCCTCTGGTTCTAGTTTTTCCTACTAGTGGAAACATCTTCTCCATGTCCACTCTATCTAGGCCTCACAGTATCCTATAAGTTTCAATAAGATCCCCCCTCATTCTTCTAAACTCCGAGTACAGACTCAGATTTGGAGGAAGGAACTGAAGGCACTGTTGCTAAGTTTGCAGATGATACAAAGATATGTAGAGGGACAGGTAGTATTGAGGAAGCAGGGGGGCTGCAGAAGGACTTGGACAGGTTAGGAAGAAGTGGCAGATGGAATACAGTGTGGAAAAGTGTGAGGTTGTGCACTTTGGAAGGAGGAATGGAGGCATAGACTATTTTCTAAATGGGAAAATCCTTAGGAAATCAGAAACACAAAGGGACTTGGGAGTCATTGTTCAAGATTCTCTCAAAGTTAACGTGCAGGTTCAGTCGGCAGTTAGGAAGGCAAATGCAATGTTAGCATTTATGTCGAGAGGGCTAGAATACAAGAGCAGGGATGTACTTCTGAGGCTGTATAAGGCTCTGGTCAGACCCCATTTGGAGTATTGTGAGCAATTTTGGGCCCGATATCTAAGGAAGGATGTGGCCTTGGAAAGGGTCCAGAGGGAGTTCACAAGAATGATCCCTGGAATGAAGAGCTTGTCGTATGAGGAACAGCTGAGGACTCTGGGTCTGTACTCATTGGAGTTTAGAAGGATGAGGGAGGATCTTATTGAAACTCACAGGATACGGCGAGGCCTGGATAGAGTGGATGTGGAGAGGATGTTTCCACTAGTAGGAAAAACTAGAACCAGAGGGCACAACCTCAGGCTAAAGGGACGATCCTTTAAAACAGAGATGAGGAGGAATTTCTTCAGCCAGAGAGTGGTGAATCTGTGGAACCCTTGTCATTGAGTGTCTTTAAGACAGATATAGATAGGTTCTTGATTAATAAGGGGATCAGGGGTTATGGGGAAAAGGCAGGAGAATGGGGATGGAAAAAAAAAAGCCATGATTGAATGGCGGAGCAGACTCGATGGGCCAAGTGGCCTAATTCTGCTCCTATGTCTTATGGCCGCCTCTTGAAAATACCACACTGGGACACAGGGCACAAACCCATGTACCACACTGGGACACAGGGCACCACCCCATGTACCACACTGGAATACAGGGCGTGATCCCATATAGCACACTGGGACACAGGGCGCGACTCCAGATAGCACAGTGGGACACAGGGCATGACCCCATATAACACACTGGGACACAGGACGTGACCCCATATACCACAGCGGGACATACAGTGAGACTCACATACCACACCGGGAAACAGGGCAAGACCCCATATACCACACCAGGACACGAGACCCCAAAATATTACAGTGAATATCATTTGTAAATCAAACAATTGAGAAATGGAAGAATTTCTCGCAGTGCAGTTTAAGCAACCCTAACGTGTCGCTGATTCTGCGAAGAAAAGGAGGCAGAAAATTGTTGTACAGAATATTAATACCAGTGAATGAACAGAGTACTCACCATCGGGGTCTTGTACTTGTGGGTCACCACTTCGTTAGTTTGTGGAACTGGAACCAGATGAGCAAGAGACAAAAGGAAGAGTTTAACACAACAACAAAGAACAAACACAAGAACAATATCGTAAACCAAAACAGATTATTGACAGACACACACAAAGAACAGCTACATTCAGCCATTATTGCTCATCAAGGCTGTGTACATATGCATAGTTACGTGCTGGGATTCGTGCACACGTATACTTGCCTCAAGGCCATGTGCATCAGCACAGCTGCATAGCGAGTTTGCGCACTTAAGTCGCAAAGTGAGTCTCTGTATATACGCAATTGCACGGGTCTGCGTATAAACAGTTGTACAATGAGTTTGTAAATATAAGCAATCGAACAATGAGTCTACATATATATAGTCACACAATGAATCTGCGTATATACGCAGTCGCACAATGAATCTGCATACATATGCAGTCGCACAATGAATCTGCGTATATACCCAGTCACATAATGAATTTGTGTATATACCCAGTTGCACAATGAATCTGCGTACCCAATTGCATAATGACTCTGCATACATATGCAATCTTGTAAGTCAGCATATACATACACAATTGTACAATGAGTCCATGTATATACGCAGTCACAGAGTCTGAGTATTTACTAAAATTCATATACGGGATGTGCATTGCTGGATATAACAGCATTTTTTGTCCATCCCTATTTGCCCTCGAGAAGGTGGTGGTGAGCTGCCTTCTTGAACCACTGCAATCACTGAGGTGTAGGTACACCCACTGTGCTGTTACAGAGAGTGTTTCAGCATTTTGACCCAGCGACAGTGAAGGAATGGTGATATATTTGCAAGTCAGGATAGTGAGTGACTTGAAGGGGAACATCCACATGGTGGTGTTCCCAGGTACTTGCTGTTTTTGTCCTTCTAGATGGTAATGGTTGTGGGTTTGGAAGGTGCTGCCTAAGTAACCTTGGTGAGTTCCTGCAGTGCATCTTGTAGATGGTACACAAGGCTGCCACTGTTCGTCAGTGGTGGAGGGACTGGATATTTGTGAAAGGGGTAACATTTAAGCGGCTGCTTTGTCGAGCTTTGAGTGTTGGAGCCGCAGTCATTGATACAAGTGGAGAGTATCCCATCACACTCCTGATTTATGTCTTGTAGATTGTGGACAGGCTTTGGGGAGTCTGGAGGCGAATTAATCATCGCAGGATTCTTAGCCTCTGACCTGTTCTTGTAGCCACAGTATTTCTGCTGCTCGTCCAGTTCAGTTTCTGGCCAATGGTAACCCCCAGGATGTTGATAGTGATGGATTCAGTGATAGTAATAACATTGAATGTCAAGGGGTGATGGTTAGATTATCTCTTGCTGGAGAAGGTTATTCACTGACACTTGTGCGGCACAAATGCTACTTGCCACTTGTCAGCCCAAGTCTGGATATTGTCCAGGTCTTGCTGCATTTGGACATGGACTGCTTCATTATTTGAGGAGTCGTGAATGGTGCTGAACATTGTGCAATCATCAGCAAACAGCCCCACTTCTGACCTTATGATGGATGGAAGGTCATTGATAAAGCAGCTGAAGATGGTCGAGCCTAAGATATTACCCTGATGTCCTGGAGCTGAGATGATTGACTTCCAACCACCACTACCATCTTCTTTTGTGCCAGGTATGAATCCAACCAGTTTTGCCCCTGATTCACATTGACTCCAGTTTAAGAGGCAGTTGCACAGAGGAGGCGTATAGAGGCAGTTGCACTGAGAGTCTGCATATATATGTAGTTGCAGTGAGTCTGCATGTATGAGCAGTTGCACAGTGAATGCATTTATATGCGTTAGCACAGTGTATTTGTATATAGTCACAGTGTGCATGTATATGCAGTCGCACAGAGTACGTAAACAGTTGTAGTGAGTGCATATCGTACAATGAGTGCGTCTATATGCAGCCGCACAGCCAGTGCGCCTAGATGCAGCCGCACAGCCAGTGCGCCTAGATGCAGCCGCACAGCCAGTGCGCCTAGATCCAGCCGCACAGCCAGTGCGTCTTGATGCAGCCGCACAGCCAGTGCGCCTAGATGCAGCCGCACAGCCAGTGCGCCTAGATGCAGCCGCACAGCCAGTGCGCCTAGATGCAGCCGCACAGCCAGTGCGCCTAGATGCAGCCGCACAGCCAGTGCGCCTAGATCCAGCCGCACAGCCAGTGCGTCTTGATGCAGCCGCACAGCCAGTGCGCCTAGATGCAGCCGCACAGCCAGTGCGTCTTGATGCAGCCGCACAGCCAGTGCGCCTAGATGCAGCCGCACAGCCAGTGCGCCTAGATGCAGCCGCACAGCCAGTGCGCCTACATGCAGCCGCACAGCCAGTGCGTCTTGATGCAGCCGCACAGCCAGTGCGTCTTGATGCAGCCGCACAGCCAGTGCGTCTTGATGCAGCCGCACAGCCAGTGCGTCTTGATGCAGCCGCACAGCCAGTGCGCCTAGATGCAGCCGCACAGCCAGTGCGCCTAGATGCAGCCGCACAGCCAGTGCGTCTTGATGCAGCCGCACAGCCAGTGCGTCTTGATGCAGCCGCACAGCCAGTGCACCTCGATGCAGCCGCACAGCCAGTGCGCCTAGATCCAGCCGCACAGCCAGTGCGCCTCGATGCAGCCGCACAGCCAGTGCGCCTAGATGCAGCCGCACAGCCAGTGCGCCTAGATGCAGCCGCACAGCCAGTGCGCCTAGATGCAGCCGCACAGCCAGTGCGTCTTGATGCAGCCGCACAGCCAGTGCGCCTCGATGCAGCCGCACAACCAGTGCGCCTACATGCAGCCGCACAGCCAGTGCGCCTAGATGCAGCCGCACAGCCAGTGCGTCTTGATGCAGCCGCACAGCCAGTGCGCCTCGATGCAGCCGCACAGCCAGTGCGCCTAGATCCAGCCGCACAGCCAGTGCGCCTAGATGCAGCCGCACAGCCAGTGCGCCTAGATGCAGCCGCACAGCCAGTGCGCCTAGATGCAGCCGCACAGCCAGTGCGTCTAAATGCAGCCGTGGAGTGCGTATATACCAGTCGTGGAGTGCATATATACCAGCCAGTGAGCGCTCAGCAAATCTGCATATACAGGCAGTCGCACGGTGAGTCTGAATATGTACGCAGTTGCACAGTGTGTATATATGCAGTTGCAGTGAGTGCACACACACACAGCCGCACAGTGTACGTATATAGGGAATTGCAATGAGTACGTATATAGTCTGCGTATATATTGCTGTACAATGAGTCCCCATATACGCTGTCGCACAGTGACTCTGCGTATATACATAGTCTCAGTGACTCTGCATATATATAGTTGTACAGTGTGTCAGCATATACATCCAGTTGCACAGTTTGCCTGCGTATATAAAGTCAGTAAGAGGTCTCACAACACCAGGTTAAAGTCCAACAGGTTTATTTGGTAGCAAAAGCCACTAACTTTCGGAGCGCTGCCCCTTCGTCAGGTGAGTGGGAGTTCTGTTTTGTGAACAATGACAATTTACTTTTAAATCTCCAATAATAATTAGAAGTGAAAGAATGAGACTGCCGATATGTAAAAATGTATTTTACTGCCATGGACATTGTTCAACAATAGTGATGGGTTTAATACATGATTAAAAGTGTGAAGATTCAAATCTTCATAACATAAGAACATAAAAACTAGGAGCAGGAGTAAGCCAATTGGCCCCTCGAACCTGCTCCGCTGTTAAATAAGATCACAACTAATCTTTTCGTGGACTCAGCTCCACTTACCTTAATTTCTTTACTGTTCAAAAATCTATCTTTGTCTTAGAAACATTCAATGAGGTAGACTCAACTGCTTCACTGGGCAGGGAATTCCACAGATTCACAACCCTTTGGGTGAAGAAGTTCCTATTCAACTCAGTCCTAAATCTGCTCCCCATGATTTTGAGGCTATGCCCCCTAGTTATGGTTTTATCTGCCAGTGGAAACAACCTCCTTGGCTCTATCTTATCTATTCCCTTCATAATTTTATATGTTTCTGCAAGATTCCCCTCAATCTTCTATATTCCATGTATGCTGCTCAATGGGGAAGGTCTGTGATTGGGTGCAAAGCAGCAGTGGTTTGACAGGCCTGACTCAGTTCAGGAAGAAGTGTCACATTTCGTACCAAGGAAACCGGGTTCTTCATCTGTAAACTGAACTGGATTTTCTGTAAGAGACTAAGTTTCCGTACACTGTGTCATATACTGTGTGTGTGCGTGTGTCACAGACTCGCACTGAGGCTGTGTGAACAGTGTCATAATGTGTCAAATATTGTTCAAGACATAGCTCCTCCTCAAACATGCCAAAGGATCATTTACATCTAACAAAGTTTAATGTCTCATCAAAAAGTCAAATTGCTGACAGTTCGGCACTCCCTCAGCATTTCAGAGTCACAGAGAATCATAGTGCAATACAGCACAGAAACAGGCCACTCAGCCTAATCGGGTGAGGTTAGGGCCGGTCAAGGACAGTAGTGGGAACTTGTGTATGGAGTCAGTAGAGATAGGCGAGGTGATGAATGAATACTTTTCTTCAGTGTTCACCAAGGAGAGGGGCCATGTTTTTGAGGAAGAGAAGGTGTTACAGGCTAATAGGCTGGAGGAAATAGATGTTCGGAGGGAGGATGTCTTGGCAGTTTTGAATAAACTGAAGGTCGATAAGTCCCCTGGGCCTGATGAAATGTATCCTAGGATTCTGTGGGAGGCAAGGGATGAGATTGCAGAGCCTTTGGCGTTGATCTTTGGGTCCTTGCTGTCCACGGGGATGGTGCCAGAGGACTGGAGAATGGCGAATGTTGTTCCTCTGTTTAAGAAAGGGAATAGAAATGACCCTGGTAATTATAGACCGGTTAGTCTTACTTCGGTGGCTGGTAAATTGATGGAAAGGGTCCTTAGGGATGGGATTTACGACCATTTAGAAAGATGCGGATTAATCCGAGATAGTCAGCACGGATTCGTGAAGGGCAAGTCGTGCCTCACAAATTTGATTGAATTTTTTGAGGAGGTAACTAAGTGTGTTGATGAAGGTAGGGCAGTTGATGTCATATACATGGATTTTAGTAAGGCGTTTGATAAGGTCCCCCATGGTCGGCTTATGATGAAAGTGAGGAGGTGTGGGATAGAGGGAAAGTTGGCCGTTTGGATAGGTAACTGGCTGTCTGACCGAAGACAGAGGGTGGTGGTCGATGGAAAATTTTCGGATTGGAGGCAGGTTGCTAGCGGTGTGCCGCAGGGATCAGTGCTTGGTCCTCTGCTCTTTGTGATTTTTATTAATGACTTAGGGGAGGGGGCTGAAGGGTGGATCAGTAAATTTGCTGATGACACCAAGATTGGTGGAGTAGTGGATGAGGTGGAGGGCTGTTGTAGGCTGCAAAGAGACATAGATAGGATGCAAAGCTGGGCTGAAAAATGGCAAATGGAGTTTAACCCTGATAGATGTGAGGTGATTCATTTTGGTAGGACAAATTTAAATGTGGATTACAGGGTCAAAGGTAGGGTTCTGAAGACTGTGGAGGAACAGAGAGATCTTGGGGTCCATATCCACAGATCTCTAAAGGTTGCCAGTCAAGTGGATAGAGCTGTGAAGAAGGCCTATAGTGTGTTAGCTTTTATTAACAGGGGGTTGGAGTTTAAGAGCCGTGGGGTTATGCTGCAACTGTACAGGACCTTGGTGAGACCACATTTGGAATATTGTGTGCAGTTCTGGTCACCTCACTATAAGAAGGATGTGGAAGCGCTGGAAAGAGTGCAGAGGAGATTTACCAGGATGCTGCCTGGTTTGGAGGGTAGGTCATATGAGGAAAGGTTGAGGGAGCTAGGGCTGTTCTCTCTGGAGCGGAGGAGGCTGAGGGGAGACTTAATAGAGGTGTATAAAATGATGAAGGGGATAGATAGAGTGAACGTTCAAAGACTATTTCCTCGGGTGGATGGAGCTATTACAAGGGGGCATAACTATAGGGTTCGTGGTGGGAGATACAGGACGGATATCAGAGGTAGGTTCTTTACGCAGAGAGTGGTTGGGGTGTGGAATGGACTGCCTGCAGTGATAGTGGAGTCAGACACTTTAGAAACATTTAAGCGGTTATTGGATAGGCACATGGAGCACACCAGGATGATAGGGAGTGGGATAGCTTGATCTTGGTTTCAGATAAAGCTCGGCACAACATCGTGGGCCGAAGGGCCTGTTCTGTGCTGTACTGTTCTATGTATGGTACATGCCGACTATGGTGCCCTCCCAGCTGGTCCCAACTGCCCACATTTGGTCCATATCCTTCTAATTCTTTCCCATCCATGTACCTATCCAAATGCTTTTTAAATGTTGCTATTGAACTGTTACACAAAAAACGGGTGGCACTTGAATACCAGGGGACCAATGTCCTGGCGGGAAGGTTGGCTAAGACTACTGGGGAGAATTTAAACTAGATAGGTTGGGGAGAGGGGATCGAGACGAGGTGACTGGGAGCGAGGAAGTTAGCTCGTAAAACAGAGAAGGGATATAGAGGGAGGAGGTTAATAACATTTCAACAATTCGGGTCCAGATAAAAGCTGGAATAAGGACACTTTGCCTGAATGCGTAAAGCATTCGGAACAAAGTAAATGAGTTGATGGCACAAATCAGCACAAATGGGTGTGATCTAGTGGCCATTACAGAAACGTGGTTACAGGGTGACCAGGACTGGGAAATGAATATCATGGGGTATCAGGCATTTAGGAAGGATAGACAGGAACGAAAAGGTGGTGGGGTAGCTCTGTTAATAAAGGATAATATCAGGGTAGTAGTGAGGGACAACATAGGCTCTAAGGAGCAAAACGTGGAATCATTATGGGTGGAGATAAGGAATAGTAGGGGGAGAAAGACACTAGTAGGCGTGGTCTATAGGCCACCAAATAATAATGTTGAGGTGGGGAGGGCTATAAACAAACAAATAGTGGATGCGTGCAAAAACGGAACGGCAATAATCATGGGGGATTTTAACCTGCATATTGATTGGCTGACTCAAGTTGGACGTGGTGGGATGGAGGAAGAGTTCTTAGAATGCTGTCGGGATAGTTTCCGTGAACAGTATGTTACAGAAACTACGAGGGAACGAGTTATCTTAGATCTGGTAATGTGTAACGAGACAGGTAGAATTAAGGATCTTCTTGTGAAGGACCCTCTTGGGTCGAGTGATCACAATATGGTCGAATTTCTGGTGCAGATGGAGGGGGGGAAAGTAGGGTCCCAAACCAATGTCCTCTGCTTGAACAGAGGGGAGTACGATAGGATGAGGGCTGAATTGGCTAGGGTGGACTGGGAGAGCAGACTGGTAGATAGGACAGCTGAGGAACAGTGGAGGATTTTTAAGGAGATCTTTTTCAGTACTCAGCAAAAATATATTCCGGTGATAAAGAAGGACTGTAAGAAAAGGGATAGCCAGCCGTGGATAACGAAGGAAATAAAGGAGAGTATTAAATTAAAAACCGATGCGTACAGAGTGGCCAAAAATAGTGGAGACTGAGAAGATTGGGAAAGCTTTAAAAAACAACAAAGAATGACTAAGAAAGCGATAAAGAAAGGAAAGATAGATTATGAAACTAAACTAGCTCTAAACATAAAAAATAATAGTAAAAGTTTTTACAAATATATAAAAAGGAATAGAGTGGCTCGAGTGAATGTTGGACCCTTGGAGGACGAGAGGGGGGATTTAATAGTGGAAAACGAGGAAATGGCTGAGACTTTAAATAGGTTTTTTGTGTCGGTCTTCACTGTGGAAGACACAAACAGTTTACCGAATGTTAACGATCGAGCGTTGGTAGGAGGAGAGGTACTCAATACAATTATTGTTACTAGAGAGGCAGTGCTTGATAGACTGACGGGACTGAAGGTGGACAAGTCCCCGGGCCCGGATGGAATGCATCCCAGGGTACTGAAAGAAATGTCAGAGGTAATAGCGGATGCGTTAGTAGCTTTTTATCAAAATTCACTGGACTCTGGGGTAGTGCCGGCTGATTGGAAAACGGCTACTGTTACGCCGCTGTTTAAAAAAGGAAGTAGACAAAAGGCGGGTAACTACAGGCCGGTTAGCTTAACGTCTGTAGTTGGGAAAATGCTGGAATCCATCATTAAAGAAGAAATAGCAGGCCATCTGGATAAGAATGGTTCGATCAAGCAGACGCAGCATGGATTCATGAGGGGAAAGTCGTGTTTGATGAACTTACTGGATTTTTATGAGGATGTGACGAGTGCGGTTGACGGAGGGAACCGGTGGATGTGGTGTTTTTGGATTTCCAAAAGGCATTCAATAAGGTGCCTCACAAAAGGTTGCTGCAGAAGATTGGGTCACACGGAGTTGGGGGTAAGGTGTTAGCGTGGATTGGGGATTGGCTATCCAACAGGAAGCAGAGAGTGGGAATAAATGGGTGCTTTTCTGGTTGGCAGATGGTGACTAGTGGCGTGCCGCAGGGATCGGTACTGGGGCCTCAACTGTCTACTATTTACATAGATGATCTGGAGGAGGGGACTGAGTGTAGGGTAACAAAGTTTGCTGACGACACGAAGATAAGTGTGAAAGTGAATTGCGTGGAGGAAGTGGAAGGTCTGCAGAGAGATTTGAATAGGCTGAGTGAGTGGGCGAGGATCTGGCAGATGGAGTATAACATTGGCAAATGCGAGGTTATTCACTTTGGAAGAAATAATAGCAAATTGGATTATTATTTAAATGGAAAAAAATTACAACATGGTAGTGTGCAATGGGACCTGGGGGTCCTTGTGCATGAGATGCAAAAACCCAGTCTGCAGGTACAACAGGCGATCAAGAAGGCAAATGGGATGTTGGCATTTATCGCGAGGGGGATAGAATATAAAAGCAGAGAAGTCTTGCTGCATCTGTACAAGGCATTGGTGAGGCCGCAGCTGGAATACTGTGTGCAGTTTTGGTCCTCTTACTTGCGAAAGGATATATTGGCCTTGGAGGGAGTGCAGAGAAGGTTCACCAGGTTGATACCGGAGATGAGGGGTGTAGATTATGAGGAGAGATTGAGCAGATTAGGTTGGTACTCGTTGGAGTTTAGAAGGCTGAGGGGGGATCTTATAGAGTCATATAAGATAATGAAGGGGCTGGATAGGGTAGAAGTGGAGAGATTCTTTCCACTTAGAAAGGAAACCAGAACTAGAGGGCACAGCCTCAAAATAAAGGGGGGTCAGTTTAGGACAGAGTTGAGGAGGAACTTCTTCTCTCAGAGGGTGATGAATCTCTGGAATTCTCTGCCCACTGAAGTGGTGGAGGCTACCTCGTTGAATATGTTTAAATCACGGATAGATGGATTCCTGATCGGTAGGGGAATTAAGGGTTATGGGGAGCAGGCGGGTAAGTGGAACTGATTCGCTTCAGATCAGCCATGATCTTATTGAATGGCGGGGCCGGCTCGAGGGGCTGGATGGCCTACTCCTGCTCCTATTTCTTATGTTCTTATGAACCTGTCTCAACTACTTTCTCTGACAGCTCATTCCAGATACCCACCACCTTCTGTGTGATGAAGTTGCCTTTCAGGTCCCTTTTAAATCTTTCCCTTCTCAGCTTAAACCTATACCTAATTTTCAATTCCCTCCCTGAGAAAAAGACTACGCGTGTCCATCCTATCTGTGCCCCTCATGATTTTATACACCTCAATAAAGTCACCCCTCATTCTTCTACATTCCAAGGAATTAAGCCCGAGCCTGGCCAACTGCTCACTATAACGCAGGCCCACCCGTCCTGGCAACATCCTCATCAATCTTATCTGCACTCCTTCCAGTTTATTAAGGTCTTTCTTATAACATGGTGACCAAAACTGTACACAATACACCAAGTGTAGCCTCACCAACGACTTATACAACTGTAACATAATGCCCCAACTCCTATACTCAATGCCCTAATTGATGAAGGCCAATGTGCTAAATGCCATCTTCACCAACCTGTCGACCTGTGACTCTGCTTTCAATGAACTATATACTTGCACTCCTAAGCCCCTCTATTTCGTAACACTCCCCAGGGCCCTACCATTCACTGTATAAGTCCTAGCCTGGTTTGACTTTCCAAAATGCAACACCTCACACTTATCTGTATCGAAATGTCAATCGATTCTCAGCCTGTATTACCTGCCCAGGGCAGACAGCAGGAGAGAAAGTGCTGAAAAATAACATTTATGACACAAGCTACCAAACCATCGATACTCTGGATCTGACAAACATGGCAAGAGGAGGAATGGAGGTGAAGAGAGCAACTGGTGGGCTGGAGAGGGGGAGACCAGGGGGGTGGTAGGGAGGTGCGGGGGGGGGGGGGTTGATCAGAGGGTGGAGAGCTCCAACGTGGGAGTGGGGGCCAGAGTAGCGGGAGAGCGGCGGGGGGGGGGGGGGGGGGGGGGTGGCGGCAGAGGGGGCAAAGCAGCAAAATAGATGAGCAAAGGATAGTTGGGAAGAGTGTTGCACGGAGAGAGAGGGAGACAGGTTATGTGGATGAGAGATAGAGGGATAAAGTGAGGGAAAAAAAGGGAATTAAAAAGAGAGACAGACAGAGAGGACTGAACAGGAGCAAGTGACAACGGTTGAAATGAAGGGCAAGGGAGACATTGAGTCAGAGATAATGATCAGAACATGCATAAGACAGGCGCAGAGGCAAGTTTAAATATAAACAGGCATGGGGTATAAGGGTGAAAAATGTGAAGCACAGTCTGTTACCAGTAATGAAGGGGGCATGTCACAGTAGAGGCAAAAGATCAGGATGAAGACAGACATGGGGGCAGGCATAGCACACAATGACTGAATCAGGACAGTTATGTAACAGATACTGTGGTCTATACTTAGTGTGTTGACAAATACACACAGTGACAACAGTAAAACAAGCAGGGATTCAAACATGTTCTCATTACCTGAAGGAGTACCAAGGTTTTCAGAGAAGTGGAGGGAGCGAGTCAATGTTGAATCACCAGAATCACAGCAGGGACTCAAACCTTCAGCAGAGAGACACTCCTCACATTGCAAACCTCCCAATCCCCCTCACCCTGGGTTGTACTGTGCAGCAGTACAAATATATCACACTGACCATTAACAGTGAGCAACAGCTTTGGCCAAAACTCAAAGGAGCCTTGTTCCTTATCTGAGTGGGTGTTTATCCAACGCAGGCAGCCAGACGAGTACAGGGATACCGATACACTGAATGAGGGCGAGAGGTGAAATGACCCTAAATGACTGTCTCATTGCAACATGCCACTGATCAAAGTTGCTCTACCCGGCCTAGTTCAAAATGTGTGCGAACTCGTTCACACCAGAATTACCCTGAAATACAGGAGTGATTCCACCTATTTGCACTTCAGTAGCAGGAGAATACCCTGGCATTTCCTAAATTATGAAAGAGGTGATAGAAAATAGAGGGAGTTTACACTGGGGTGCAGTGCTGTGTGTACGAGGATTACACTGGGGTGCAGTGCTGTGTGTACAGGGATTACACGAGGGTTCAGTGCTGTGTGTACAGGAGTCACACTGGGGTTCAGTGCTGTGTGTACAGGAGTCACACTGGGGTTCAGTGCTGTGTGTACAGGAGTCACACTGGGGTTCAGTGCTGTGTGTACAGGAGTCACACTGGGGTTCAGAGCTGTGTGTACAGGAGTCACACTGGGGTTCAGTGCTGTGTGTACAGGAGTCACACTGGGGTTCAGTGCTGTGTGTACAGGAGTCACACTGGGGTTCAGTGCTGTGTGTACAGGAGTCACACTGGGGTTCAGTGCTGTGTGTACAGGGATTACACTGGGGTGCAGTGCTGTGTGTACAGGGATTACACTGGGGTTCAGTGCTGTGTGTACAGGGATTACACTGGGGTTCAGTGCTGTGTGTACAGGGATTACACTGGGGTTCAGTGCTGTGTGTACAGGGATTACACTGGGGTTCAGTGCTGTGTGTACAGGGATTACACTGGGGTCCAGTGCTGTGTGTACAGGGATTACACTGGGGTTCAGTGCTGTGTGTACAGGGATTACACTGGGGTCCAGTGCTGTGTGTACAGGGATTACACTGGGGTTCAGTGCTGTGTGTACAGGGATTACACTGGGGTTCAGTGCTGTGTGTACAGGGATTACATTGGGGTTCAGTGCCCTGTGTACAGGGGTCACACTGGGATTCTGTGTTCTGTACACAGGGTTATATGGGAAATCAGTGTTGTGGGTACAGGGGTCACACAGGGGTTCAGTGCTGTGTGTACAGAGATTACACTGGGGTTCAGTGCTGTGTACAGGGGTCACACTGGGGTTCAGTGCTCTGTGTACGGGGGTCACACTGGGATTCTGTGTTGCGTACACAGGGTTACTCAGGAAATCAGTGTTGTGGGTACAGGGATTACACTGGCATCCAGTGCTATGTGTACAGAAGGACTTTACACTGTTGTCCAGTGCTGGGTGGGCAGAGAGGGTTTACACTCTTGTCCAGTGCTGGGTGTGCAGAGAGGGTTTACACTCTTGTCCAGTGCTGTGGACAGAGGGGGTTAACATTTGGCTCATGGGCTGATATTTCCATCACTGATGTTCTGGTCATTTGGAAGTTCACATGTGTACAGTCACACAGGCAGTCAATTCTTATGTGGCGCAACAATGTCACATTGAACATGCATTGAATCATGCATGTGTTCACACACAAGCAAACCAGTAAGAGACATCCTTGCAGTGAAACAAGTGGATAGTAATGTCAATATCACCTCTTACCCACAGGAAGAGGAGAATACCATTCAACCCCTTCATCCTGTTCCACTGATCTGTTGCAGCTTGGCTGATCTCTACTCGAAGTTTAAAGTTTATTTATTAGTCACAAGTAGACTTATAGTAACACTGCAATGAGGTTACTGTGAAAATCTCCTAGTCGCCACACTCCGGTCCCTTGGGTACACTGAGGGAGAATTTAGCATGGCCAATGCCTAACGAGCACGTCTTTCAGACTGTGGGAGGAAACCAGAGAACTGGAGGAAACCCACGCAGTCACAGGGAGAATGTGCAGACTCCGCATAGACAGTGACCCAAGCCATGATTTGAACCCGGATTCCTGGCGCTGTGAGGCAGCAGTGCTAACAACTGTGCCACCATGCCACCCTAAAACTCTATCACCTGATGCAGTTTGTTGCAGCTTAATATTGTTGTCTTGGAAAAATCCATCAGAGTTTTCCAATGAGTCAGCATTTGCTGCTTTTTGTGCAAGGGAATTTCAAGAAGAAATTATTCCAAATTTCTCTTCCCAATGACCCGCTTCTGTCCCTCTATCCAAGACTCCCCCACTCATGCTAAAAAATCTCACTTTGTCTTTCCTAACTATTCCTTTCAAAATCTCAAAGAACAGAATCAAGTGAGCCCATGAGTTTCCATATTTCAGGGAATATAAACCTAGCTCATGCGATCTCTCCCCACAATCTGACTGTTCACAATTTGGTAATATTTTGGTGAGTCAGTGCTGCTCTTCTAACCAATGTCAACATCTCAGATTTAATTTGGATTTAATATCTGTTGTTTGGGTTTAATCTCAATTTGTTTGGGTTTAATCTCAGTTGTTTGGGTTTAACCCAGTTGTTTGGGTTTAATATCAGTTGTTTGGATTTAATCTCAGTTGTTTGGGTTTAACCCAGTTGTTTGGGTTTAATATCAGTTGTTTGGATTTAATCTCAGTTTGTTTGGGTTTAATATCAGTTTGTTTGGGTTTAATCTCAGTTGTTTGGGTTTAATCTCAGTTGTTTGGGTTTAATATCAGTTGTTTGGGTTTAACCCAGTTGTTTGGGTTTAATATCAGTTGTTTGGATTTAATCTCAGTTGTTTGGGTTTAACCCAGTTGTTTGGGTTTAATATCAGTTGTTTGGATTTAATCTCAGTTGTTTGGGTTTAACCCAGTTGTTTGGGTTTAATATCAGTTGTTTGGATTTAATCTCAGTTTGTTTGGGTTTAATATCAGTTTGTTTGGGTTTAATCTCAGTTGTTTGGGTTTAATCTCAGTTGTTTGGGTTTAATATCAGTTGTTTGGGTTTAATCTCAGTTGTTTGGGTTTAATATCAGTTGTTTGGATTTAATATCAGTTGTTTGGGTTTAATCTCAGTTTGTTTGGATTTAATATTAGTTGTTTGGGTTTAATCTCAGTTGTTTGGGTTTAATATCAGTTGTTTGGATTTAATCTCAGTTGTTTGGGTTTAATATCAGTTTGTTTGGGTTTAATCTCAGTTGTTTGGGTTTAATATCAGTTGTTTGGATTTAATCTCAGTTGTTTGGGTTTAATATCAGTTTGTTTGGGTTTAATCTCAGTTTGTTTGGGTTTAATCTCAGTTTGTTTGGGTTTAATCTGTTTGTTTGGGTTTAATCTCAGTTTGTTTGGGTTTAATCTCAGTTTGTATGGGTTTAATCTCAGTTTGTTTGGGTTTAATCTCAGTTTGTTTGGGTTTAATCTCAGTTTGTATGGGTTTAATCTCAGTTTGTTTGGGTTTAATCTCAGTTTGTTTGGGTTTAATATCAGTTGTTTGGATTTAATATCAGTTGTTTGGGTTTAATCTCAGTTTGTTTGGGTTTAATATCAGTTTGTTTGGGTTTAATCTCAGTTTGTTTGGGTTTAATATCAGTTGTTCGGGTTTAATCTCAGTTGTTTGGATTTAATCTCAGTTTGTTTGGGTTTTTGGGTCATTGTTCCACAGGAGCAGGCTGAGGGTAAGAACGATTGTGTCTGCATTTTATTTATTTATTTTTCAGTTAAATTTGGCTTAAAAATCTGAGGTTTTTTTTCAAAACAGGGAGTAAGCCCAGGAGCAGCCTGGGGAAAGTTTTTTGGAGGGTTTAAAAGCAGGCCGCACTTTTGAGCGGGCAGAGTCTGGAGCGGGCAGCGGAGTGAGCAGGGAGCAGAGTGTAAGCTGTAAGGGCTTTGGCTCAGTAAGAAGTTTAACAACACCAGGTTAAAATCCAACAGGTTTATTTGGTAGCAAAAGCCACACAAGCTTTCGGAGCTCTAAGCCCCTTCTCACCTGAAGAAGGGGCTTAGAGCTCCGAAAGCTTGTGTGGCTTTTGCTACCAAATAAACCTGTTGGACTTTAACCTGGTGTTGTTAAACTTCTTACTGTGTTTACCCCAGTCCAACGCCGGCATCTCCACATCAGGGCTTTGGCTCACAGGGCTTCGGCGAAGGCGAGGAAGGTTGTCTGTTTTTCTTCTGTTACACCCCCTTTTTTGTTTTATCTCCCAAAAACTAAAAAGGACATGGCTGGTATGAGTGGGAGGTCAGTATACTGCATTCGGTGTGGGATGTGGGAGTTCCTGGAGACAACTTGCCTCCCGGAAGTCCATATCTGTGCCAGATGTGTGGAACTGCAACTCCTGAAGGATCGTGTAAGGGAGCTGGAGCTGAGGCTCGATGAACTCAGTTTAGTTAGGGAAAATGAGAGATTAATAGATAAAAGTTATAGTCAGGTAGTGACACCAGGGTCTCGGAAGGAAGACACGTGGGTCACAGTTAGGAGGGGTAATAGTCAGAAGGGTGATGTGCCAGAAAGTACCCCAGTGGCAGTCTCCCATAAAAGAAAGGGATGGGCAACAGATGGGAGAAGGGAAGGGAGTGAGCAGTCTGTGGAGGGATCCCCTGTGGTTGTCCCCCTCCAAAATAGGTATATTGTTTTGGATTCTGTGGAGGGGGATAACCCTCCAGGGGTAAGCCACGAGGACCAGATCACCTCCACGGAGACAGGCTCAGAGGTCCGGAAGGGAAAGAAGGGGTTTAGGAGAGCGATAGTTGTGGGGGACGCAATGGTTAGAGGCACGGACAGGCGGTTCTGTGGGAGTGAACGAGAATCCAGGATGGTAGTCTGCCACCCTGGTGCCGGGGTACTGGATGTCTCCGAGAGGGTAGGAAGCATATTTAAAAAGGAAGGTAGTCAAACGGATGTGATTATACACATTGGTGAAAATGATGTAGGTAGGAAGAGCAGGGGGGTCATACGAGAGAAATTCAGGGAGTTGGGTGCTCGGCTAAAAAGTAAGGCCTCCAGGGTAGCAATCTCTGGACTGCTCCCGGTGTCTAGTGCAAGTGAGGCTCGGAACAGGGAGATTCTACAGTTGAACGCGTGGCTAAAGGACTGGTGCAAGAGGGAGGGTTTTAAATTCATAGATAACTGGGAAATCTTCAAGTCAGGATGGCAACTGTACAGAAAGGATGGGTTACACCTTAACTGGAAGGGAGCAAATATCCTGGCTGGGAGTTTTGTTAGAGTGTTTCGGCAGGATTTAAACTAGTGTGGCAAGGGGGTGGGGAACAAAACAGTAGGTCAGTAAATACTGAGGCTGGGGTTGAGCTGGGGGCCAGGGCAAGGCTAGCTAAGAAGAGGAGCACTCTGGAGGAGGATGACCTGAGTGGGCCTGGAGTGCATCTGCTTCAATGCGAGGAGCGTAACGGGTAAAACAGACGAACTTAGGGCCTTAATGCTTATGCGGAATTTGGATGTGGTTGCGGTGACGGAAACTTGGTTAAAAGGACAGGACTGGCAGCTGAATATTCCGGGGTATAAGTGTTTTAGGCGAGACAGAGGAGGGGCTAAAAAAGGTGGGGGAGTAGCGATATTAGATAAGGAGCATATTACCGCGGTGCAGAGGGTAGACAACTTAGAGGAGTCATGTACTGAGTCGCTGTGGGTGGAACTCAGAAACAGGAAGGGTGCAGTCACTATGCTGGGGGTGTACTACAGACCACCCAACAGCCCACGGGAAGTGGAGGAAAGGATATGTCAGGAGATTCTGGATAGGTGCAGAAAAAATAGGGTTGTTGTAGTGGGGGACTTTAATTTCCCTGGCACAGACTGGAAAGTGCTTAGAGCTGGGGGTCCGGACGGGGAGGAATTTGTAAAATGCGTACTGGAAGGTTCTTTGGAACAGTATGTAGATAGCCCGACTAGAGAGGGGGCTATACTGGACCTAGTTCTGGGAAATGAGCCCGGTCAGGTCGTCAAAGTTTCAGTAGGGGAACATGTGGCAAATAGTGACCACAACTCTGTTAACTTTAGGATAGTAATGGACAAGGATGAGTGCTGTCCTACGGGCAGGGTGCTAAATTGGGGGAAGGCTAACGATAGCCGGATTAGGCAGGAATTGGTGGATGTTGATTGGGAGAGGATGTTGGAGGGTAAGTCCGCGTCTGGCATGTGGGAGTCTTTTAAGGAACTATTGATAAGGCTGCAGGATAGGCATGTGCCTGTAAAAAGGAAAGATAGGAAAGGTAGGATTCGAGAGCCGTGGATAACCAGGGAAATTGAGGATCTGATTAAAATGAAAAGGGAGGCGTACGTTAAGTCCAGGCAACTGAAAACAGATGGAGCTCTGGAGGAATACAGAGAGAGTAGGTAGGAACTCAAACGGGGAGTTAGAAGGGCAAAAAGAGGTCACGAGATGTTCTTGGCAGGCAGGATTAAGGAGAATCCTAAGGCATTCTATTCATACGTTAGGAACAAAAGAGTTGTCAGGGAGAAAATCGGTCCTCTCAGGGACAAAGGAGGGGAATTATGCTTAGAACCCAAGGGAATAGGGGAGATCCTAAATGAATACTTTGCATCGGTATTCACGAAGGAGAGGGGCGTGTTAACCGGGAGTGTCTCGGAGGGAGGTGTTGACCCGTTAGAGAAAATCTCCATTACAAGAGAGGAAGTGTTAGGTTTTTTAGGGAACATTAAAACTGACAAAGCCCCAGGGCCTGATGGCATCTATCCTCGACTGCTCAGGGAGACGAGAGATGAAATTGTTGGGCCTCTGACGGAAATCTTTGTCGCTTCTTTGGGCACGGGTGAGGTCCCTGAGGATTGGAGGATAGCGAATGTGGTCCCGTTGTTTAAGAAGGGTAGCAGGGATAACCCAGGAAATTATAGGCCGGTGAGCTTGACGTCTGTGGTAGGGAAGTTGTTGGAGAGGATTCTTAGAGACAGGATGTATGTGCATTTAGAACGGAACAATCTCATTAGCGACAGACAGCATGGTTTTGTAAGAGGGAGGTTGTGCCTTACAAACTTGGTGGAGTTTTTTGAGGAAGTGACAAAAACGGTTGATGAAGGAAGGGCCGTGGATGTTGTCTATATGGATTTCAGTAAGGCATTTGACAAAGTCCCACATGGCAGGTTGGTTAAGAAGGTTAAGGCTCATGGGATACAAGGAGAAGTGGCTAGATGGGTGGAGAACTGGCTTGGCCATAGGAGACAGAGGGTAGTGGTCGAAGGGTCTTTTTCCGGCTGGAGGTCTGTGACCAGTGGTGTTCCGCAGGGCTCTGTACTGGGACCTCTGCTATTTGTGATATATATAAATGATTTGGAAGAAGGTGTAACTGGTGTAATCAGCAAGTTTGCGGATGACACGAAGATGGCTGGACTTGCGGATAGCGAAGAGCATTGTCGGGCAATACAGCAGGATATAGAAAGGCTGGAAAATTGGGTGGAGAGGTGGCAGATGGAGTTTAATCCGGATAAATGTGAAGTGATGCATTTTGGAAGAAATAATGTAGGGAGGAGTTATACAATAAATGGCAGAGTCATCAGGAGTATAGAAACACAGAGGGACCTAGGTCCCTCAAGTCCACAAATCCTTGAAGGTGGCAACACAGGTGGAGAAGGTGGTGAAGAAGGCATATGGTATGCTTGCCTTTATAGGACGGGGTATAGAGTATAAAAGCTGGAGTCTGATGATGCAGCTGTATAGAACGCTGGTTAGGCCACATTTGGAGTACTGTGTCCAGTTCTGGTCGCCGCACTACCAGAAGGACGTGGAGGCGTTAGAGAGAGTGCAGAGAAGATTTACCAGGATGTTGCCTGGTATGGAGGGTCTTAGCTATGAGGAGAGATTGGGTAAACTGAGGTTGTTCTCCCTGGAAAGACGGAGAATGAGGGGAGATCTAATAGAGGTGTACAAGATTATGAAGGGTATAGATAGGGTGAACAGTGGGAAGCTTTTTCCCAGGTCGGAGGTGACGATCACGAGGGGTCACTGGCTCAAGGTGAGAGGGGCGAAGTATAACTCAGATATCAGAGGGACGTTTTTTACACAGAGAGTGGTGGGGGCCTGGAATGCGCTGCCAAGTAGGGTGGTGGAGGCAGGCACGCTGGCATAGTTTAAGACTTACCTGGATAGTCACATGAGCAGCCTGGGAATGGAGGGATACAAACGATTGGTCTAGTTGGACCAAGGAGCGGCACAGGCTTGGAGGGCCGAAGGGCCTGTTTCCTGTGCTGTACTGTTCTTTGTTCTCCTTTCTAAGATGCAGTGCCTGGAACTGTGCACACTATTCCCGATTTCATTTCTTGTACAGAATAACTAAACTGCCCTCATGTTCCAACTCACTGCTGTAAAGGTAAAAATTCCATTTGTCAATTCTATTTTTCTTTGCGCTGGAGTACTACATTCTCGGTCAAATGCCTCAAATATTTCAGAAGAGAAGGACTTGATAGAGCGCATGTGTTTTGGGGTCTGGTTTAAAGTACAGGTCTAGAAGAGTTCCAGTGGATTGGAGGGTTGCTAATGTAACCCCATTTTTTAAAAAAGGAGAGAAGAGAGAAAACCGGGAATTATTGACTGGTGGTGGGGAAAATGCTGGAGTCAATTATTAAGGATGTAATAACTGAGCATTTAGAAAACAGTGACAGGATCAGTCCAAGTTAGCATGCATTCACTAAAGGGAAATTGTGCTTGACAAATCTTCTGGAATTTTTTGAGGATGTGACCATGGAGAAGGGGACTTGAGAAAGGATATGACCCAGATTCTACTGAATCTGAACAGAAAATATGGTGGAATAGCCAAAGGAAGCATCAATCAGAAATGGCAAGAGTCACCATTGCAGCCATGCTGAGGAACCATCTTCAAAAGGAGGCAGCTAACACACAGTCTGTCCCTGTAAAAATTGCTTAAGAAGGTCCAAAAAAAGAGCCCGTAGGGGAAGCAGTAACAGATTCATCGTATCCACCAATCCCTGGGGAATCAAGTGAGGAAGAAAAAGAAATGAAAGATAAGAGATCCCCCCAGTGGTAATAAGACAGAACTGCCCGGTCTGATAACACCGCTCTGTACTAAAATACACAGGACTGGGAGGGGGAGAGAGAGAAAAGACTTCTGTTATGACCGAAGAAGTGCCGTTATCAGCAACTGAAAAACAAATGCTAATGGACAGATTGAGACCCTTAAACAAGAATCATCAAAATTCAGCCTTTTGAGAATGTGTGAATGAAGTAAGAGATGTTCATTATCGGTCTCTGGGTGATGTAAAAGTGCTAAAGGGAAAGTTGGCAGGACCAACACGGCAGATGTTACCCGAGGCTTTAAAAGGGAAAGATTGGATAATAGAAGGGGGAGCAAATGACTAAGAGAAATATGAGAATTTTAAATGGGCAATAGGGCAAGCCCTAAGTAAAGGGACCGCAAATTGGTTAAGGGAACTTTAGTAAGACAAAGAGCAGATTAAACTGTGGAAGAATATGCAGAGCGAAAGTTCAGGGTGTATGCAGGTAATGGAGGGATCGAAGGTCCCACGAGGGATGATGATATGTTTTTGGGAATGCTTACAGAAGGGTTCAGTCCAGCTCCAACTCAAATTGTAAACATGGGGATTCCAATAGGAAATACTTTGAGACATTATGAATTGGGCTATGAAACCGAATCACTCCAACAGAAAAGTTAGAAATAAATCCAGTACAAGTAGATCAGCGAGTGGAAAGAAAAGGCACATTGCCAAAGATTGCCGAGGCAAATCAGGAAACAATCAGTATCCTAAAAAATGCAGGAATTGCAATAAAGTGGTCATGATACAACTTCTTGTTGGGCAAAAGGAGATGGTAGAGAAGGACAGGGTCCCAGCAAGGTAAATTCATCCAGTTCAGTTCCTAGAGTTCAGTCCCAAAACCCAGTAGGAGCGCAGCAGGCAGCATTCACTTGATACACAGTGTACCATTTGACAGCAGAAGTTGTTTAATCCTAAATGACAATTAGTAACTCTAGAGACTGGAGATAGAGAACCCCAAATGTATGTAGAAGCAGTGTTAGGAGGACAAAATTGTATCATGCTGATAGACACCGGGGCATCCATATCTTTAACAGATCTGTTTGCCAACTACTGACCAGATCATACGATTTCAAGGAGTAACAGGAGGAGTTAAAACTGCATTATAAAGAGAGCCGAGTACATTGGAAATTGAGGGCAGAGAGGAACAGGTTCAGATTTGGATATGGTTGACCGAGGAAGGAAGTATTTTAGGAATAGACCTGTTGGAACAATTGGGGGCAGCAATTAACACAAAGGCAGGCATTCATTAGGTGGCATGGGTCATACAAGCGAGATCGATGGGGACAGAAGAACGGCTGTAACATTCCTAAGATAGTGACACTTAAACAAAATTGGGATAGAGAAACAATCTGGGGAAATTTGGCTGCACAATGTCCTCAGGTTTGGGCCAAAAACAAACACGATTGTGGGTAGTTAGATGTCCCTCCAGTAAAGATTCCGGGGGGAGTCCATCCTTCACACAAACAGTATCGTCTTAAACCAGAAGCGATAGAGACGGTTAAAAACATCGTTGCAGAATTGGAAAAACAACAGATGGTAACAAAAACTTCTTCTGAGACTAATTCACCTGAAGCCTGATGGAGGTTATCGATTAACCATCGATTACATGGCTCTGAATCGATATGCGACTCGAGAACACCCCACAGTGGCAAAGTCTGCTATTATCTTGAACTCAATTGGAATAAAGCAGACAATATTCACAGTATTAGATATAGCTCATGGGTTCTGGTCAATACCTGTAGCAGAGGAACATCAGTACAAATTTCCATTCACAGTTGGGAACCAGGAATGCACCTGGACCCGCTTGCCACAGGGATTCCATAATAGTTCAGTAATTTTTCATAGGCACATGGCACAGATAATACAGCCTATAGACAGCATGGAAGTCACCATTTTGCAATACTTGGACGACATTTTGATTGCCTAAGACAGCTCAACAGACTGTTTAGCTGCACACAGAGTGATTCAAGCAACTCAGGAAGCAGGTCTCAAGCTAAATCCTAGTAAAGCCCAACTGGGACATGAACAGGTGATATACTTAGGACACATTATCCCAAGGCAAAAAAGAAATACAAGAGATTGAAAAAAAGCAATGTTAGACATGCAAAAACCACTTATTGTGAAAGGAGTGAGGCAAGTGTGGGGACTGTTTAACTATTGCAGGAATTTTGTGGAAGATTATGCAGTGCTTGCAAAACCCTTACAGGATTTAATCAAAGGAGGCAGAGCCAGCAGAGAGAGAGTAGAATGGGGAAAGAGAAAGAACCAGATATTTATATATTTAAAATTGACCATGATTAAAGCCCCTGCTTTCGGGTTACCGAACCTCACTAAACCATTTCACATTTTCTGTCAGGAAAATAATGGAATACAAGCTGCAGTAGTAACACAATGGAATGGAGACAGATTAAGATCAGTGGGGTACAACTTCACCCAACTAGACTCAGTTGCTATAGATGTGTGAGAGCATTGGCATATGCATCATGGGCAACAAGTGTTTCACAGAACCACTCACTTTAATAGGAAAAATAATTGTTCACAGACCACACACAATTTGTGTAGCTTTCAGAAGCAGGGAGATTGAAAGGGATTTCTGATGGTAAGACATTCAAAGTGGGAGGCAAATCTTTTACCAGGAGACAAACATGTAGAAATCAGCAGAGACATAAAAGAAAATCTTGCAGGAAGATTGATAGTGTTAGGAACTGAACATGAATGTGTTGCAGATGTCAATGAAGAGACGAGCGAAGGCTTATCGGAAGAAAGTTGCAGCGGGGAACATTTGGCAAACAGTGACAACAATTCCGTAAGCTTTCGGATACTCATGGAAAAGGGCGAGTGTTGTCCTAGGGTTAAGGTGCAGAAGGCTAACTACAAACAGCTTAGGAAGAATTTGGAGGCCTTTGTTTGGGAGAGCCTGTTTGAGGGTAAATCTACATTTGGCACATGGGAGTCTTTTAAGGAGCACTTGATTGGACTGCAGGACAGGCACGTGCCAATGAAAAAGAAAGACGGGAAAAGCAGGATTCAGGAACCGTGGATGACCAGGGAAATTGAGAGTCTAGTCAAAAAGAAAAAGGGTGCATACATGAGGTCTATGCAACTAAAAACAGATGAAGCACTTGAAGAACACAGGGAAGTAGAAAAGAGCTCAAACAGGGAGTTAGAAGGGCAAAAAGGGGTCACGAAATGTCCTTGGCAGACAGGATTAAGGAGAATCCCAAGGCATTTTATACATACACTAGGAACAAGAGGGTAGCTGGAGAAAGAGTTGGTCCACTCAAGGACAAAGGAGGGAAATTATGCATAGAACCAAAGAAAGTGGGTGAGATCCTTAATGAGTACTTTGCATCGGTATTCACAAAGGAGAGGGACTCTTCGTTTGATGGCATTTCAGAGAGGTATGTAAGCCCTTTTGAAGTCATCATTATGAGGGAGGAAGTGTTGGGTGAATTAAAAACATTAAGGTAGGCAAATCCCCAGGGTCGGATGGCATCTATCCCAGATTACTGAGGGAGACAAGAGATGAAATTGCTGCGACTCTAACAGAAATCTGTTTCCTCATTGGCCACTGGTGAGGTCCCAGAGGATTGAAGGATTGCCAATGTTGTCCCATTATTGAAGAAGGGCAGCAAGGGTAACCCGGGTAATTATAGGCCAGTGAGCTTGACATCAGTGATAGTGAAATTGTTGGAGATTCTTAGGAATAGGATCTATACACATTTGAAACTGAATGGTCTTGTTAGCGACAGACAGCATGGTTTTGTATGAGGGAGGTCATGTCTCACTAATTTAATTGAGTTTTTTTGAGGTAATGACAAAAATGATTGACGAGGGAAGGGCTGTGTTGTCAACATGGACTTCAGTAAAGCATTTGACAAGGTCCCTCATGGTAGGCTGGTGCAAAAGATTAAATCACATGGGATCAGGTGTGAACTATCTAAATGGATTCAGAACTGGCTTGGCCATAGAAGACAAAGGATAGCGGTGGAAGTGTTTTTCTGAATGGAGGTCTGTAACTAGTGATGTTCCGCAGGGATCAGTGCTGGGACCTCTGCTGTTTGTAATATATACAAATGACTTGGAAGAAAATGTAGCTGGTCTGATGAGCAAGTTTGTGGATGATACTAAGATCAGTGCAGTTGCAGATAATGATGAAGATTGTCAGAGAATACAGCAGGATATAGATATGCTGGAAAATTGGGCGGAAAAATGGCAGATGGAATTTAATCTGGACAAATCTGAGATGATGCATTTTAATAGATCGAATTCAGGTGGGAGCTATAAAATAAATGACAGAACAATCAGAAGCATAGACACGAGAGAGATCTGGGAGTACAGGTCCACAGATCCTTAAAAGTGGCAGCACAGGTGGAAAAGGTGGTGAAGAAAGCATGTGGCATGCTTGCCTTCATCGGACGGGCACTAAGTATATAAATTGGCAAATTATGTTACAGTTATATAAAATGTTGGTTAGGCCACATTTGGAATAGTGTGTCCAATTCTGGTCACCACACTACCAGAAGGACATGGAGGCTTTGGAGAGAGTGCAGAAAAGGTTTACCAGGATGTTGCCTGGTATGGAGGGTATTAGCTATGAGGAGAGACTGAATAAACTGGGATTGCTCTCCCTGGAAAAACGGAGGCTGAGGGGTGACATGATAGAAGTTTATAAAATTATGAGGGGTATAGATAGGGTAAACAGTTGGAAGATTTTTCCTAGGGCAGAAATGACAATTACAAGGGGGTACAAGTTCAAGGTGAGGGGGGAAAGGTTCAGTGGAGGTGTGTGGGGGCAGTTTGTTTTTAGTAAGAGTTTTAACAACACCAGGTTAAACACCAGGTTTATTTGGTAGCAAATGCCATTAGCTTTCGGAGCGCTGCTCCTTCATCAGATGGAGTGTAAATCTGCTCTCAAACAGGGCACAGAAACACAAAATCAAGTTACAGAATATTGATTAGAATGCGAATCTCTACAGCCAACCAGGTCTTAAAGATACAGACAATGTGAGTGGAGGGAGCATTAAGCACAGGTTAAAGAGATGTGTATTGTCTCCAGACAGGACAGCCAGTGAGATTCTGCAAGTCCAGGAGGCAAGCTGTGGGGGTTACTGATAATGTGACATAAACCCAAGATCCCGGTTTAGGCCGTCCTCATGTGTTCGGAACTTGGCTATCAGTTTCTGCTCAGCGACTCTGCGCTGTCGTGTGTCGTGAAGGCCGCCTTGGAGTTTTTTTTTTACACAGAGGGTGGTGGTGGCCTGGAATGCACTGCCAAGTGAGGTGGTTGAGACAGATGTGCTAGCAATATTTAAGACTTATCTGGATAGACACATGAGCAGACAGGGAATAGAGGGATACAGGCGGTTGGTCTAGATAGGACAACGTGATTGTTGCAGGCTTGGAGGGCCGAAGGGCCTGTTCCTGTGCTGTACTGTTCATTGTTCTTTATAAGAACCACTCACAGGTGAGGGGGTGATCAATCTATATGTGGATGGGGCTAGAAAATACATCAATGGCAAACCCAACACTGCATGAGCAGTGGTAAATAGTAAAAGAATGGTGATTGCAGGAAGTAAATCAGTATAGGTAGCAGAGTTAATAGCTTTAACTAAAGCTTTAGAATGGGGTGCAGGAAAACGTGTTAACATTTACACAGACACTCGATATGCTTTTGGAGTAATTCATGACTACATGACAGCCTGGAAAAGGTGAGGTGTTATTACCTTGAATACAGCATGAAAGCCTAATTAAAGATTTAATCCAAGCAGCCCACATTCCTTTAGAAGCAGCTGTAACCAAAGTACAGGCCCAGAAGAAAATTAAAAGTCAGGCCCAAAAAGGAAACCGCAAAGCAGACAAGGCAGCTAAAGCTTCATTAGAACAAAATTTGGAAGGAACATAAACAGCAGGTGTAGCAGCATTACAAGATAAAGATATTCCAGACATTGATGTGAGGCACGTGCAAGAGCAGGCCTCAGAGGAGGAGAAGCAGAGATGGGGAAGACAAGGAGGGAGGAAAAGGACAAGATGGTGTTTGGAGAAGAGAAAGGAAGATAATAGCACCAGAAGCAGTACTCGTTAAAGTTGCATCATAGGGTAGCACACACAAGCAAGGGCAAAATGACCAATTTAATTGGAAATTGTTGGTATTCGAAGGGAACCTGATAGAAGTTTATAGAATTATGAGGGACACAGATAAGGTGAACAGTTGGAAGCTTTTTTCCTAGGGCAGAAATGAGAATTACAAGGGGGCACAAATTCAAGGTAAGGAGGGAAAGGTTCAGTGGAGGTGTGCGGGGGGAAGTTTTCTTTGGAATGCATTGCCAAGTGAGGTGGTTGACGCAGACACGTTAATGACATTTAAGACTTATCTGGATAGACACATGAACAGGCGGGGGATAGAGGGATACAGGCAGTTGGTCTAGATAGGACAACGTGATCAGCGCAAGCTTGGTGGGCCGAGGGCCTGTTCCTGTGCTGTACTGTTCTTTGAATGGGAGAAATGATAGCTAAATTCTGTCAAAGGTGTACTCAGTGTGTCCAAGTGGAACCAGGTCTCCACTGTAAAGTAAAGATGGGGAACCTGCTAAGGCCCAAAGGACCATGGGAAAATTTGCAAATGGATTTCACAGGACCATTACCTAGAGTGAAAGGAAAAAGCTATTGTTCAATTATCACTGATCAGTTTACCAGATGGGTTGAAGCATTCCCATGTAGATGTGCCACAGCCAAAACTGTAGCTTTGGTATAAGCAAATGAGATAATATCTAGGTGGGGAATGCCTTTTCAGTTAGACTCAGACCAGGGAACTCATTTCATAGGAAGAGTTTTAAGAGGAGTCTGCAGGTTGTTAGGGATAAGACAAAGATTCCACATACCATATCACCCACAGAGCTCAGGAATGGTAGAATGAATGAACAGAACATTGAAAAATTGCTTAGCCAAAGCCATTTGGATGAAAGAAACAATTGGGTACAGGCATTGCCTGCAATATTATTACGACAGAGAGACACTCCATCCCAAGGAACAGGCTTAGCCTCTTTTGAACTGATGACTGGTAGGGCAATGCACCTCCCAGAGGATGTGACGATAGGAGGCAGAGAACTTGAAATTGGTAGAGAAGCAGTGTTCGAGTGTATGAGAAATCTAGTGAATCATTTGTATTCTCCTAAAAGACAGTTGATCACTCAACAGCAGTATAGAGATTGGATGAAATTGGCAGAGGAAAACACTCCTAAATTACCTGCACCTGGAGATAAAGCAATGGTACAACTCGTGACAGACAAGAAAAGGTTAGGAACTCGATGGGAGGGGCCTTTCAATGTTGTTGTGACAGGACAGACATGTGCCTCAGTTGATGAGAAATACGGTCCAAAAACCAGCCTCTCATTCTTTGACTTTATCTACATGTTCCGCTGCCTCAGAGTGGCAGCCAGCGTGATCGGGGATCCCGCGCGCCCTGGGCGTGGTCGCTTCCATTTTCTTCCGTGGGGGGGGGGCATGCAGAGGTCTGGGGTCACACGTCAGCCGGCTCGGGAGTAGTTTCTTCCCTGCTGCCATCAGATTTTTGAATGGACCTACCTCGCATTAAGTTGATCTTCCTCTACACTCTGACTGTGGTGCTGCATTGTGCGCTCTCTCCTTTTCTTCTCTACATGTGGTGTGCTTTGTCTGTATAGCGCACAGGGGATGGTACTTTTTACTGTATATTAATATGTGTGACAATAAATCAAATCAATGGCAGAAAGTGCAATTGAGAACCAAGCTGAAAATAGAAGGTCAGAGGCTAGTTGAAAAAGTAAGAGAAGCAAAGAAAAGCAACTGGCAAGACTAACAAAAAAATAGTATTTTTACGGACATATAAATAAAAGGGCCGATCAGAAACTAAAACAGGGTTTTACACATGGGAATCGGGGGCATGGTTGAGATATTAAGTGAATAATTTGCAGCTGCTGTTACCAAGGAAAAGGATGCTACCCAAGTGGAAGAAATTCAGTCACTAGAAGGGTTTAAGATTGGTAAGTAGAAGGTATTGGATAGGCTGTCCACTTAATGTGGAAAAGCTCTGGGACCAGGTGAGATGCATCCCTGGATACTGAGGCAAGTGAGAGTGGAAATTGGGGAGACCATAATTTTTCAATCTTCCATTGACTCAGGTAGGTGCAGTGTCAGAGGACTGGAGAATTGCAAACATTACTCCCTTGAGTAATGTTATAGCTCATGGAATGAAAGGGACAGTAGCAACACTTAATGGTTAGACCTCATAGTTAAGGATCCTCGAGGGAGTAGTGACCATAGTATGATAGAATTCAAAGTTCAGTTTGGGGGTGGGAAAGTACAGCCCCACACTCGTGTTCTGGAACTAAACAAAGGAAATTACACAGGCATGAGGACAGAATTGGCCCGAGTAGAGTGGGTAGGAAGGCTAAAAGGTAGGGCAGCGGATGGGCAGTGGCAGTTGTTTAAGGAGATACTCAAGTCCTCACAACTAAAATATATCCCTGTGAGGAAGAAAGATGGTAAGGGGAGGTAAAAAATATCCATGGCTAAATAAGGAGGTTAAGGACAATATAAAGACAAAGACTAAGGTACATCATATTGCGTAGGCCAGTGGCAGGCTGGAAGATTGGGAAACTTTCAAACAAACAAAGGGATACTAAAAAAGTAATAAAAAGAGCTTATGAAAAAAAACGAGCACAAAATACCAAGAAGGATAGCAAAATACCAAGAAGGATAGCAAAAGCTTCTATAGGAAAAGAGTCGCTAGGGGTGAATGTTGGTCCCTCGGAAGATGAAACCGGAGAGTTAATGGTGGGGAAAACTGAAACGGCGGAGATGCTAAATCAATACTTTGTCTCAGTTTTCACGGTGAAGGACACTAGTACCATTCCTATAGGAATGGGCAAGTCAGAGGTAATAGAAAGGGTAGAACTTGGAACAATTATCAAAAGGGAAAAGATACTCAGCAAACTATTGGGATTGAGGGCAGATAAGTCCCCTGGGCCTGATGGTCTACATTGTAAGATATTAAAGGAAGTGGCGACAGATATAATAGATCCATTGGTTATAATATTCTAAAATTCCCTGGACATAGGAATTGAAAAATGCTAATGTAACACCCTTATTTTGAAAGGGAGGGAGGCAAAGTATGGGAAATTACAGACCAGTTAGTTTAACATCTGTTGTTGGGAAAGTGTTAGAATCAATTATCAAGGAAGCAATATCAGGACATTTGGAAAGTCAAAACACTGTCCATCAGAGTCAGCATGGTTTTATGAAGGGCAAATCATGTTTGACTAATTTGATAGAGTTCTTCGAAGATGTCAGAAGCAAAATGGATAATGCAGATCTTGTAGATGTAGTATAACTGGACTTCCGGAAGGTGTTTGATAAGGTGCTGCACAAAAGGTTAATTCACCAGGTTAGATCACATGGGATTTGGGGTAATTTATTAGCTTGGATAGGTGACTGGCTGATGGACAGAAGAATGAGTCGGGATAAATGGTTTTCTTTCTGGATGGCAGGAAGTAACTAGTGGGGTACGACAGGATTCGGTCCTTGGGCCCCAACTATTTACAATTTATATTAATGATACAGGGATAGAAGGCTCTATAGTCAAATTTGCAGATTTCACAAAATAGGCAGGACAGTAAGTTGCAATGAGGAAATAAGAAAGTTACAATTGGATATAGATAGGTTCAGAGAATGGGCCAAAATGTGGCAGATGGGAGTTTAACGTGGTTAAGTGAGAGGTAATGCACTTTGGTCGGAAAAATGGGAAGGCGACTTAGTTTATTTATTTGTTAGTCACAAGTACGTTTACATTCACACTGCAGTGAAGTTACTATAAAAATCCCTCAGTTGCCAAACTCCAGCGCCTGTTCGGGTACACCGAGGGAGAATTTAGCATGGCCAATTCATCTAACCTGCACATCTCTGGACTGTGGGAGGACGCCGGAGCACCCGGAGGAAACCCATGCAGACACAGAGAGGATGTGCAAATTCCACACAGACAGTGACCCAAGCCAGGAATCAAATCCGGGTCCCTGGCGCTGTGAGGCAGCAGTGTCACCGTGCCGCCCTTATTATCTAAGTGGGAAGAGACTAAAGGGTGCTCCGGTGCAGAGGGATCTGGGTGTCGTCGTTCATGAGTCACAGAAAACTAGCATGCAGGTACAGCAGATAATAAAGAAAGCAAATGAAATGTTGGCATTTACAGCTAAAGGAATAGGATATAAAGGTAAGGAAGTATTGCTGCAACTATACAAGGCATTGGTGAGACCGCACCTGGAGTATTGTGCACAGTTTTGGTCCTCTTTGAGGAAAGATGTAGTGGCATTGCCGGCAGTTCAGAGAAGGTTCACTGGATTGATGCCAGAGATGAGGGGTTTGTCGTATGTAGAGAGATTGAACAGTTTAGGCCTATACTATCTAGAATTTAGAAGAATGAGGGGAGATCAAATTGAGGCATATGAGAAAAGGTATGGATAAAGTAGACGTGGAGCGGATGTTTCTTCTTGTGGGACATTCTAGGACGAGAGGTAATAGTCTTAGGATAAGGGGTAGCCAATTTAAAACAGTTGAAGAAAATCTACTTCTCCCAAAGGGTTGTGAATCTGTGGAATTTGCTGCCCCAAGTGGATGCTGGGACAGTGAGTAAATTTGAGGAATTAGGCAGATTTTTAATTGGTTATAAGGAGAAGGCAGGAAAATGGGATGAGGAGCATATCAGCCATGATCGAATGGCGGAGCAGACTCGATGGGCCGAATGACCTAATTCTGCTCCTATATCTTATGAACTTACGACACAGCTAAAACCATTTCCTCGTGGGCACACCAGCACTAACAAAATTGTCCCAGAGAATGGATAATCTTGCAGAACATAGAATTAAATGGCTTTAGTAGCCACATTACTGATGAAAGGGTTAATTGGGTTTTCTGACAAAATTATTAGATTTGGCAGAATCAGGGCACTGTAAGCAGATTAATGTTAGAATAAGAAAAAAGTGAATAATTTAGTTATTATGTTACTGTGGGCCATTCTGTTTTTACTTACTTACATAGTGGTCCATTTTGGCAGGTCAAATGGGATGAAGGAGTACAATATAAAGGGAAAGACTCTTAGTACGGTAGAGGATCAGAAGGACCTTGGGGTCCGGGTCCATAGGGCTCTAAAATCGGCCCCGCAGGTGGAGGAGGTGGTTAAGAAGGCGTATGGTGTGCTGGCCTTTATCAATCGAGGGATTGAGTTTAGGAGTCCGGGGATAATGATGCAGCTATATAAGACCCTCGTCAGACCCCACTTGGAGTACTGTGCTCAGTTCTGGTCGCCTCATTACAGGAAGGATGTGGGAAAGATTGAAAGGGTGCAGAGGAGATTTACAAGGATGTTGCCTGGATCGAGTGACATGCCTTATGAGGATAGGCTGAGGGAGCTCGGTCTTTTCTCCTTGGAGAGACGTAGGATGAGAGGAGACCTAATAGAGGTATATAAGATGTTGAGAGGCATAGATCGGGTGGACTCTCAGAGGCTTTTTCCCAGGGTGGAAATGGCTGCTATGAGAGGACACAGGTTTAAGGTACAGGGGAAATGTTAGGGGGAAGTTTTTCACACAGAGGGTGGTGGGCGAGTGGAATTGACTGCCGTCAGTGGTGGTGGAGGCAAACTCAATAGGGTCTTTTAAGAGACTCCTGGATGAGTACATGGGACTTAATAGGATGGAGGGTTATATGTAGGCCTAAAAGGTAGGGATATGTTCGGCACAACTTGTGGGGCCGAAGGGCCTGTTTTGTGCTGTAGTTTTTCTGTGTTCTACAGGACATTATGCATGTGAAGTTCCTGTGGTATCCTCCTAATCTAAAGAAAGAAGGAACATTGACTACCAACAATCAAGCCCCAAGGATGATTGTCAAGCTAGAAAACTCGAAGTTAAAGGCAACAAAATTATAGCGTGGTTCTGTAAATGAATATTTATCTTTTTTAAGATTAACAAGCAACCAGGAGACACAAGAATATTGGAATTATTAATTGAGAATTATCAAAATGATTGTAAACTTTGTGTTCTTTTATTGTTGAGTTTACTCTAATCCATCGAAAGTCCATCGAAAACTGCATATGGCATACACACATGTTGAAACTGCTGATATATGTAAATGTTGAGTATGCTCACACATTCCTATACATGCTGAGGGAGGGATACTTTTGCACCCAATACCTTTATCATGGCAGATTTAATTGTGTGGGATCAGCTTGAGGTCATAGGGCAAGAGCAATAGGTTTTCCTAGGGAATGTGAGAGTAGACTTTTATAGAAATGGATCCTGTACAGATGGGCCAAGTCACATGAATAGGTATTCACCCATCTTCAACTCATCCAGTCCAACCCCCAGCCTTATTTTAAATGGAGCAGAATCAGGGCCACAAGGAATATTGTGTGTTGAGAATAAAAGAGGCCCTGGAGAGAACTTGGGCACCAGAAAATGTCAACACTCGTAGATGTAACCAAAATTGTCAAATTTGTTTGAATCCACCCAGTAATGATCAATCTTGCAATATTCCATATTGCTTCAAAGGAGAACACACGTATCCAACTCAGAACGGAACTTACTGGATTTGTGGAAATAAGACATATCTGTGATTGCCTTTCGACTGGAAGGGGTCATGTTACCTTGGATATGTAGTCCCATATATTTATCATACTTACCAGCTTCCAACTGGGAGAAAGTGACGTGCCCTTGTGGGATTAGACAATTTCCTTGGTATAATGGTGCCCAGTATGTATTTATAAGACTATCAATCAAGATTGAAGCCATTGTGTCGATTTTGGAACGAGTTACTAATGATACTGCTACAGCCCTTCGGGAAATCAGTGACTAGATGGTTGCAATGCGCACTGTTGTGCTACAGAATCGGATGACATTATTGTTCATCTTGGCAGCTAGGGTGGAACATGTGCTTAATTGGACCAAAATATTGCACATACATACCGGACAGTTCGGAGAACATAACTAATTTGGTTACACACATTCGGAAGGAGGTCGAGAAACTTAAACAACCAACATCTTTTTCTCTGTGGAATTGAGAAACTGGCTGAATGGGGTCACTAGGGATAAGTACAGTGCAGTGCTTTTCTTCATTTTTATTCTAATGATCATTGTGATTGTGCAGATGTTCAAATTATGATTTTTAGCATTAATGAGGATTAAGACTCAGATGCAATTACATACAATCAACATGGAAGTAGTGATGACAATCAAGGATAAGTGGGGAGAAATTAAGAAACCAATCACTTTTTAGGATTTAAGTTAATATTTATTGGCTTTGTATTGGGCTAGCCAGTGGCCAGGAGTGAGGGTTGAAGGGGATTTCTAACCAGCTAATAAGATTCATAGGCAGAGTGCAGTCTTTCAGAAGACAAGGAATCAGTAATGTGTTAAATGATTATTAGACAAGCTAACACTAACAGTTTACACATATGTGAATGCAGTAAGTGAATCAGAACAATCAGTTATGATTTTAAAACGTATATGTGGATATTTTAAATGCATTTTAAATGTATTGTTCATTTTAGCCAAGCAAAGTTACCGAAAGGCATGATGGTAAATGTCATCAGTTTAAAACCAGAGGTCTGGGAACCGGCTAGTCAGCAGTAGTCATATTGGGTATTCCTATGAGAGGACATACTTTTCAACATTAATGAATAGAGACATTCACTGCCCAGACACAAGGATAGATATGCCCCTGGATGCAGGAGCACATGTTTATTCAACTTGGCAGTGAGCCAGTGGGAATGTTCACTTTGGTAGTGTTTGCCATTACCAGGCAACAGGACTGTAGTTAGAGCCAAGAAGGGAGGTGACGTCCAGAATTGAAGTACGAATAAAATATCACCATGCTATTAAATATCATATGGTTGGCTGAGGTACTTGACAGAGATACATATTGACGCATGACTACTTAATGAAACTGATTTTAAGCTAATGAAAGGCAGAATTATTTCATAGAATCATAGAAACCCTACAGTGCAGAAAGAGGCCATTTGGCCCATCGAGTCTGCACCGACCACAATCCCACCCAGGCCCTACCCCCATATCCCAACATATTTTACCTGCTAATCTCTCTAATCTACGCATCTCAGGACACTAAGGGCAATTTTTAGCATGGCCAATCAACCTAACCCGCACATCTTTGGACTGTGGGAGGAAACCGGAGCACCCGGAGGAAACCCACGCAGACGCGAGGAGAACGTGCAAACTCCACACAGTGACCCAAGCCGGGAATCGAACCCAGGTCCTTGGAGCTGTGAGGCAGCAGTGCTAACCACTGTGCTACCGTGCCGCCCACTGTGCTACCGTGCCGCTTTATTAGGAAAAACTATAATTGATCTGTATTTGACTATGTACTTCAGATCTTTTGGAGTGGTTCTATAGCTCTATTCCCAGAGTTGTTTAACCCTTTGGAAGTCTGCGGTTGGCTGTATGTTTGTTTTGTTTGTTCTACGTTAAATAAATTTGTTAGGTTTTTGCTCAGAGAACATTGAGAGTTTTGAATTGTCTAAGTTAAGACACAATTGGCCACCTTCAAATTTCCCCACAACAGACTAGTAGAGTGGACAAGGGTGAGCCAGTGGATGTTGTGCATCTGGACTTTCAAAAGGCTTTTGGCATGGTTGCAAGCAAGAGATTAGTGAGCAAAATTAAAGCTCATGGTATTGGAGGTAAGGTATTGACGTGGATAGAGAACTGGTTGGCAGACAGGAAGCATAGAGCGGAAATAAATGGCCCTTTTCAGAGTGGCAGGCAGTGATTAGTGGGGTACCATACAGATCAGTGCTGGAGCCCCAGCTGTTCACAATATACATAATAATTTGGACGAAGGAATTGAATGCAATATCTCCAAATTTGCAGACAACACTAAGCTGGATGGCAGTGTGTGCTGTGAGGAGGCTGCTGAGAGGCTGCAGGGCGACTTGGGCAGGCTGTCTGAGTGGGCAAATACTTGGCAAATGCAATATAATGTGGATAAATGTAAGGTTATCCACTTTGATGGCAAAAACAGAAAGGAAGATTATTATCTGAATGGTGGCAATTAAGGAAGAGGGGAAGTGCAACGTAACCTGGGTTTCATGGTGGAACAGTTGCTGAAGATTGGCATGCAGGTACAGCAGATGGTGAGGAAAGCTAATGGCATGCTGGCCTTCATAGCAAGAGGATTTGAGTATAGGAGTAGGATGTCTTGCTGCAGTTATATAGGGCCTTGGTGGGGCCACACCTTGAACATTGTGTGCAGTTTTGGTCTCCTCGTCTGAGGAAGGACATTCTTGCTATTGAAAGAGTCCAGCGAAGGTTCAGCAGACTGATTCCCAGAATGGTAGGACTAACATATGAAGAAAGACTGGATAAACTGGGCTTATACTCATTGGAATTTAGAAGAATGAGAGGGGATCTCATAGAAACATATAAAATACTGATGGGACTGTACAAGCTAGATGCGGGAAGTCCAGACTCGGGGTGACAGTCTAAGAATAAGGGAAAGCCATTTAGGACTGAGATGAGGTAGAACTTTTTCACTCAGAGTTGTAAACCTGTGGAATTCTCTACCACAGAAAACTTTTGGAGCCAGTTTATTAGATATGCTCAAGAGGGAGCTGGACCTGACCCTTGTGGCTAAAGGGATCAAGGGTTATGGAGAGACAGCGAGAGTGGGATATAAAGTGCATGATTAGCCACGATCATATTGAATGGTGGTGCAGGCTCGAAGGGCCAAATGGCCTACTCGTGCATCTATTTTCTATGTTTCGACACCCTCAGTCACTGGGTAATACAGCACTCTCCCCTCAATATTACAACACCATCAATCAGTGGCGCATTACAGCACTGTCTCCTCAATATTACAACACTCTCTGTTACTGGGTAATAGTTTTAAAATTTATTAATTAGTGTCACAAGTAGACTTACATTAATACTGCAATGCAGTTACTGTGAAAATCCCCTAGTTGGCACACTCCGGCACCTATTCGGGTAACCTGAGGGAGAATTTAACACTGCCAGTGCACCTAACCAGCACATTTTTCAGACTGTGGGAGGAAACCAGAGCACCCGGAGGTAACCCACTCAGACACGGGGAGGACGTGCAGACAGTGGCCCAGCTAGCAATCAAACCCAGGTCCCTGGCACTGAAAGGCAGCAATGCTAACCATTGTGCTGGAGCACTTTCTTCTCAATATTACAACATCCTCAGTCACTGGGCAATAGAGCACTCACTATTATAACACCCTCAGCCTCTGGGGGAATACAGCACTATCCTCCCTATATTACAACACCCTCAGTCACTGGGATGACACTGAGAAAATGCAGACCTCAGACCTGACCTGGAATAACCTGGTACAAGTTTTTTGTCCTCAGTCCCTGCTCCTTGCATCATTGTTTCCATGGCCTGTTTGAAACATCAAACTAACAAAATGGCTTCTACCCATGGCAACTATCAGCTATAGGGACCGCTGAGCACTGAATAAATGCCTCAGAGGTACTGACACTCTGGCTTCCCACCCATTTCCCAGTGCGCCCTTAGTGGGTCCTCTCCTGGTCTGCTCACACCCACCCACAAAGCCGGTGAGGGAGTGTCTCCATTAGTGAGGTTTGAGCGATGCTCGTGCCTAGCACACAGCCAATATTAAGTGTTTAATTACCAAATTCCTCCAGGACAAAGACTCCTTTGACTGTATTGCACTTTTTAATGTGACTCAGTTCAATGAAAACCTGAAAAGAAACAAAAAGAAAACATTATCAGCCAAGACAGAAAACTAAAAGCCCGTGAAAAAAGATCAAAATGTTGAATGTCATTGCAGGTCTAGCAAAGAGCATGTAATAAATAAAGATATAAATCCCACAATCTGCCACAAAGCAAAACTAAAAGAATGAGAAATTATTGCGAAGAAGCAAAGACAGCAGTAGACTAGTACCTTCCACTCCTTGCAGGAGGAGAAAGCATGGAAGAGAAATGGTCGGAATTAATATTGGGCACATCAAGGAGACACTCATCCCTCACGCACCACTCGCCCACTTCCCATTCCTGCTCGTGCGCAGCCTGGATCAGGATTATTTGATCACCTCGAGGATGATGGGCCACGCAGCCACACCACTTCCTTTCTCATTTGTATACAGTCCCTGCTAACAGTTCAATGCATGGCTACATATGGTCTGAGTATACATTCACAACTCTGCGCAAATCCTCCTAAACTCTACACCAAATCTAACAGTACTGAGAGCAAACTTCAAAGATCCCACATATAACAATGGGCCCTACTCTCTTCAAAGCAGTGTTCCAGCACACACAGGTCACTCAGCCCATTAAACTGTGTTGCTGTCGCTCGACACATCATCTGTCTAATTTCATCACAGGAACTGGATTAGACCATTCAATTAGATCCTGCTCGATGCACACCAAACTCCAGCCTTTTACCCATTCCTTTGGTAAAATCTAAAAATCCAGCAATCTTAGTTTTACAAAGCTCTACTACCTTTGCCTATAGAAGTGTTTCCTCATTTCCTCACAATAGATAGGGCTCCAACTTTGATACAATGTTCCCTAGCTCAAGATTCCCACTTACTCCTTAATATCCCACCTAGTCCCATACCTTGCAACTGACTCTCCATCCTTAATATCTCACCCAGTCTGAGACTCCCCTCCCCCCCCCCCCCCCCCCCCGCCACAACTGACTCCCACTCACTCCTTTAATACTCGCCTAATTGACTCTGTCTACACTTCCAGCTGCCTCGGCAAAGCAGCCAGCATAATTAAGGACCCCACGCACCCCGGACATTCTCTCCTCCACCTTCTTCCTTCAGGAAAAAGATACAAAAGTCTGAAGTCACGTACCAACCGACTCAAGAACAGCTTCTTCCCTGCTGCTGTCAGAATTTTAAATGGACTTACCTTGTAATAAGTTAATCTTTCTCTACACCCTAGCTATGACTGTAACACTACATTCTGCACTCTCTCGTTTCCTTCTCTATGAACGGTATGTTTTATCTGTATAGCGCGCAAGAAACATTACTTTTCACTGTATGTTAATACATGTGACAATAATAAATCAAATCAAACTTATTCCAACTCTTGCATTTCTCCATTTACTTTAATCTTCTATTGAATCTAATGCTATAGCCAATACCTAATAACCTCCCTCTCAGTCTAACTACTCTCTGGTTCACAGCAATGTCTGAAGGTATCTGATCTATTTTATTTCCACTCTCCTGCCAAACTTTTTCAAACCCCATTTGGTTTGTCACCCTTATGCTGACATCCCACAGCCTTTAATAAGGCAGTCTAACCCCACCCCAAACCCTTTCACATTTCATTTCCAATCTCACTCTGTCAATCCCAATACTCTCACAAATTGGCCTCTGGCAACTTCATGTTATATGAAATGATTAATTCAACTTCATTAAAAATAAACAGAAGGAGATTGCAAATTTAAATTCCATCTTCACAAACTGCCACGGTTATCCTAATGAACTATTTAAATTGGTGCCTCCTTGATTGTTGATAGATTATTCTGCAATTCTGAGTTTTTCAGCTGCCATCTCAGTCAGCTCTCAGCAAACACCTAGTCATGCGCCATGTACAGGTTCTCCAGTGAAGCCTTGCCCTAATATCATGCGAGCCTGTACAACTAACTATTAGCCTGGATAGAGAAATCACATTCATCATACATTAACAAGCAAACCTGAAACACAGCTCACACCCAATGTCCTGAGTAAGCACAGATCAGAGTGTCCACGGTTTGTTTCAAACAACACCCTGTGCCAGATATACATAGTCAGTGATACACAACCAACAGTGACTGGTATGTAGGAACGTCCCTCAAAAACAACCCCCGTCATCCCACTCCCCATACCCACTGATCCCCTCCACCCATACCCACCCCACTGACCCCCTCCACCCATACCCACCCCACTGAACCCCCCCACCCACCCCCCCACCCATACCTCACCCCACTGACCCCCCCACCCCTACCCACCCCACTGACCCTCCACCCCTACCCACCCCACTGACCCCCCCACCCCAACCCACTGACCCCCCACCCCTACCCACCCCACTGACTCCCCCACCCCTACCCACCCCACTGACTCCCCCACCCCTACCCACCCACCCCTACCCACCCCACTGACCCCCCACCCCTACCCACCCCACTGACCCCCCCACCCCTACCCACCCCACTGACCCCCCCCACCCCTCTGACCCCCCCCACCCCTACCCACCCCACTGACCCCCCCACCCCTACCCACCCCACTGACCCCCCCACCCCTACCCACCCCACTGACCCCCCACCCCTACCCACCCCACTGACCCCCCCCACCCCTACCACCCCACTGACCCCCCCACCCCTACCCACCCCACTGACCCCCCCCACCCCCCACCACCTACTGACCCCCCCACCCCTACCCACCCCACTG